>NW_009622269.1:0-500 GCF_000690535.1 Cariama cristata | reverse complement strand
CCTTGGATTATGGGAGCTTCATTCTGCTCTCCATCCCTGTTTTCCAGCTCAGGGGGCTGGGTACCCGGAAAGCAATTCATCTTACTATGAAACACTGAGGCAAAGAAGGCATTAAGTGCCTCACTCTTTTCCTCAACCTTTTTCACTATATTTCCCCCTGCGTCTAATAAAGGATAGAGGTTTTCCTTGTCCTCCTTTCATTGCTAATATTTATAGAACCATTTGTAATTGTCTTTTACAGCAGAAGCCAGATTAATTTCTAGCTGGGCTTTGGTCCTTCTAATTTTTTCTCTGCATAACCTCACAACATCCTTGTACTCCTCCTGAGTGGCCTGCCCCTTCTTCTAAAGGTAATAAACTCCTTCTTCCCGCTGCCCCCCACCCCATCCCCCCAAGTTCCAGCCAAAGCTTTCTCTTCAGTCAGGTTGGTCTTCTTCCCTGCTGGCTCATTTTTCAGGACATGGGGACACGCTACTCCTGTGCCTTTAAGATTTCCTTCT
>NW_009622268.1:0-1074 GCF_000690535.1 Cariama cristata | reverse complement strand
AGGCACCCCGACACACCGCAGCCGGCCCGGCCGTGGGGCTGCTCTGCCCTCAGCGCCTCGCCCACCACAGTCCAGACGTGACAGGAAAGCTGCTGCGACGAGTGAAGGAAGTGTTTGGTTTTTTTTCCCTTCGTTCCTGTCAGAATGTGGCTGGCAACAGAGGAACTTCAAAAACTGCCCCTGCCTCCGTCTGCGGGGCCAAGTGCAGGCAGCCCTGGCTGGTGCCTTGTGGCCCAGAGTCACGCTCAGCACTGGGCATTGGGCCAGTGCCGGTTCTCTGGCGAAATGCACGTGTCATGAAAGCAATAAATTGGCAATGTGATCCCCTACGGCAATATTTTTCCCCCCTTGTTTTTTCTGGTGTGTGGTTCTGCCAGCTTCTCTCCAACAAGCAGTCTCACAGCTCCTGTTTACCCCTCAAGATTAATGGCTGCAGTTACTTTAGGGAACTGAGCTTTTCAAATGTGTTTACAAGCTCACTTGCTCGTTGTCTATTTTGGTGTGTATCTTATAATCCTTAATGTTCTACTCATGAAGCTTTAAGCGCTTGGACTGAGAGAAGCATAGTAACATTGAGATTTTGCTGTGGATTTACACATCTTTGAGATAAAGCTTTTTGCTCCTGGTTAGTATGGTTGGCAGAATAGAAACACGATTTTCAAAAGACTTAGCAGTAGGCGTTGGGGGGGGGGGGTGGGGAAGAGAAAGGCCATCAGAAACTGTAACAACATAAAATGACCAACAAAAGAAAAATGTGGAGACCAAATAAATACTGCAACTGCATCTAGCACTCTGTGAGAACCACACGCCTTGTGAAGATTGTGGAGAGGCAAAGCTTGTCTGTCCGGGGCTTTTGTCTTGCTCAGTTGAAGGCAGTAGCAGAAATTAGCATGTAAAAACCTATAGAAAGCCAGTGCTTTGCAAGACTCGTGTTTTTTTACAGTTTAGGCCTTTTAAAACTGCTGCTACAGTATTACTTGCTTATGGTAAACACAGCACATGTAAACCGTTCAGCAGCACTGAGGCAAATAAACTGCAGTAAGGACTAAGCAACGCTGCCAGAAGGAGCGAGCG
>NW_009622267.1:0-8221 GCF_000690535.1 Cariama cristata | reverse complement strand
GGGGGGGGGATGTCAAGCATTTCATGCTGCTTTAAAAACCATACAGAAAAGGTACATAACTTGACTAAAAAACCTTAATAATAAGAAAAAGGGAAAAGAATGGGTGGTTCAGTAAACTGTTTTGTGTATCTTCTGGCAACCTTTTCAACATATCCCCTGTTAGACAGTAGTTGTATATATAATACCTTAAGAGTTCAGGAAGGCCACAAAGCTCGTTTAAAAATAGGTGAAGTCTTTTTGGTCTGTTGTAGAAAATCACATGTTAATGGATAGAAATGTGTGACCTTTGTAGGAGTCCAGAAATATGCTAAGCTCACTGAAAAATCATACAATATATTAAACAAACTAAATCCCCTGGTAGACACACTTACTTTCATGTATGCAAATCTCTTCTTTTTGAGAAAATCTTAAATGACTAATGATAGTTCAAAATGATTTGGGGTGATTTTTTTTTTTTCCCCTGAGCAGTCTTGCAGGAGTTTTTAAGTTTGCAATTTGGAATGACAGCTCTGCCACTCAAATATAAATGTACTGTGGACCAGTAGAGGGAAACAATCATCATACATAATTTATACCTCTTATTGACACATCACTGTTCAATTAAAAATTAAGTATGTGAAGTCTTGTTCACGCTAGTATAAGTAAATCATAAGAAGAAACCGGCAACTTTGTACCTGTAACAAGGAAAAGGTTGAACTTTTGAGCAGAAGGCTTCATTTCCATAACACAGTTCCCCAACGATGAGTGTTCTCAGTCTTTCGTCTCAAGTCTTCTGTGCTTGGGTGGATCTGTAGTGAAGGGTTGTAGGAAAAAAAGAAAATTATGATAGTGTGGTCCACTGGGATTTAGTAAAATAATCTTAAAAAGGACTTCAGCTATTTTTCTGTGCTTTACCAGTTCTGTTACAGTGTATCCCAAAGATAGTACAGTATCATATTATTGTCCTATAAAACAGGTATATACCTAAAGTTTTCAACAAGTTTCTGTGGTTTGCTTCCTAACCAAGCACTCTTACCTGCTGTCTTCAGTAAGTTACCTATTGCCTGCCTTGCATGAAACACAGAGCAGCGACTGCTATTTTTATACGTTTTCTCACACCGTGAAGGAAAAGCAACAGCTACTACCAGTCTAGGTGTAATACACACCAACTTTCTGAATTTTGCAGTTAGCAGAAAGAGGAGAGGAGAGGATCTCTTTTACTAGCTATGTGTATGAATATGCTTATTTTTATATGTATATAAGGAAGTAAACTTTCAAAGCCAGGGTAAGAACCAGCATGCTTTCTACACATAGCGTGCATTGGCAATATTGTGAAATTCTCCCAAGATTCAATGAGGGAAAAAATCTAAGCTTGTAGTAACTAGTAAAGGTACTTATGAGTTACTAATTCTAGATTATTGATGCTTCATGTCAAAACAGTAACTTCAAATTCGAGAAAGTCAAATGGAAGCTTGTGAAATGGAGGGTTTTAAAGCAAGTATACTTGTTCTTATGTTTCTCATTGTCACTTTCCTATCTGTTAAATACTGTATCAATTTGACAGTACTGGAAATCAGATTCTATTTAATAATTGCCCAATTTAATCAGTACCAGCATGCTAGTCCACTGACGTTATCTAAGTTTTTAAATCACATAGTCAACACTTAATATCATAAAGTATGGAAGTGGGTGGATGAATGGAAGATTGGTCCAAGCGGGTACAAATTTTTTTGATTCACTATTGAATCTTGCAATGTTGATTGCTAAAGCTAGAAAGGTTTCATTTAAAGTTTAGGGTTTTGGAAATGCACTCACGTAGATCTTGAAAGATAGACTTTACAAGGAAAATCAGTACATGGATGTACTGTTTCAATGGCTGTTACCGAAAAATTATTTGTGGGTTTGAGATGCAGTGCTAGGGGACAGCCTGCTTCAGAAAAGGTAGTGTAGTAGACCTAACTCAGGTCTTACAACATTACTATATTGTGTTAAATGGGTGAGTCTAGGACTAACCTGGGCAGTACTAGCTTTTTTTTTTATACCTTTCTACTGTATCAGATATCGGTTAACTAAAGTTAAAGGATAATTCTTAAGATCAAAGTTTTCTTTCACTGTTGCTCCATATATAAAAACAAGGAATGTGCTAATATAGGTAGTCAATCACACGCAGTTGGAGGAGGATAAAATTACCAGATTGGAAGAATTAGGACTTTGAAATGTGCTGAAATAAAAAAAAGGGATGTAATTTAGCATGACAGAGTGCAAGGTCACGCATCCCAGGACTAATTAGTTTTTTACTTTAAGATTAGAAATCAGTTGGAAGTGACGAGAAGCTGTTGGAGCATTAATACTAGGAGACTGAGATGAGTCTCTGAGATTTGCTCCTGAAAAAAAATAATTGTGTTTCTGTACGGTGAGATGGTGAAATAAGAATGCTATTATATAGATCAAAAATTATTTCATCTGGAGTATTCTGTACAACACAGGTACTCCTTCAGAAGAAAGATTAATTCTGCGCATCACAGATGCAAAGAAGGGCTATAAGGATTATTGGCAACATTGGGAATTTTTCCTATGAGGAGACTGCGAGTGTGTGGTTTGCTTACTCCAGCCAAACAGAGGCTAGGAGGTGCTCCTTATGAAAATACATAGAGCTAAGCAAAGGAAAGCACATGATACTCCAGCTGCTCCAGGTTAGAAAAAGGAATTGGCCAGCCCTTCACTGGCTGTGAAGAACCAGAAATGGCACCACAGGACTTCTAGTTTCAGAAGAACAGGTAACAGAGAGGTGCCCAGGAACAAGAGACAATGGCTTACCTGTCTTGGCACTTTCCTCTGACTGAGACAACCCAGTATTTTACTTTCTCTTATTGTGTAGGTATATGTAAACTTCATTCTTGCAACCCCAGCTCTCACATTCAACCGAAAACTGTTGCAGGTTTGCGAGGACCATCCTCACAACTGCATGTTTTAGATGAGATTTTTCTTTGGTGTGGGAACCTCACTCTAGGATAGTCAAAAGCTTTGCTACGTGGAAACTCTGGTTTGCACAAACTCCTTCAGAGTTGAAGTATTTTCTTTTCCTATACAGCAATAAACATTTTTTTGCTTTTACAGTATTCTGGTGTCTTCCAGCCATCCCAAGAAAGCTATGATAAGACGATCCCTGGTGATGTTGGCAAGAAAATGATGTTACCAAGGGATGCTCTGTCATTGGTCTTAGCTCTTTCGCATATGCCTAGCTATTTTCTTCATTATTCGATGCAGGTTAAAAAAAAAAAAATCAGATCATTTAGGTGATTATCTGCTAATAAATGCTGCAATTTTTACTTTGGGCATACAGCTCATTCTGTTGTTATAAGCAGTGTTCCCAGTGGCTGCTGTCAACTCTAAGGAAAGAGAAGGTCACTTTTTAATAGCTCATATTTTCATTTTCTTGTTTTCAGAGTTGAGTGTAATCAGATTCCATGTTTGTGATAATACTCACTTGATTTAAAAAGTGTTGTGACAATTAACTCTGCGTACATGAGAAATCTCACTGTGAGGATTGCACTGAGCTTCAGTGATTTTGTGAGGAGTGGCATTGCTGAAGTGTAACTGTTTTGAAAGTTAGTAGTGTAACTAAAAGTTAGGTCAAATGTGTTCAGTAAGTCAATGTTCACACCTGTCCTGCACCTGAATGCAGAAGATTTATGGCTGTATAATCTCTCTTTCTCTGATGAAAGACTGGAGAGGAAAGCGGAAAGATTTCATTAAAGCAAAATCTGACCTATGTAACTCTGCTATAATCTTTATATTTGAAACTGAGTCCGCTCACCTTGATTCTTTTTAGCCTTTGTACTAATAAAATTATAACTACTGGTTAAATATTGCTTTTTTAAGTCCATATTAGTTGTAATCTCTGTTCTCAGCAATTCTATTAGATTTTGTCACAGATGAGTATTTTCAGATGTAGTTAAATAACATCTTTATTCTAGCTAGGACCTCATGGTCAAGTTTCTATTCGTTATCTTAAAAGTCTTAAACTGCTAGAAATGCTGCAATACAGTCAAGTATCACAATTTTTTCTCCATGTGAGACAGAAGAAAAAAAAAATACTGTTGGTTGATGGCCTAGTGAAAAGACTGTCTTGTCCCAAAGTGCAGAATGTGATTTAAAGTAGTTATGCCTCCTGGGTACAGCCTGACAGGCACAGTCACTTCCATGGGAAAACAGTATGCTGCGATCCCTTTCTCATCACTGGAGCATCACTTCAGCACGTGGCAAATGTTATCTCTGCAAACATAGTGCCACTGTCCCATGTTTGTATGGCCTTGCATAAGGGCAAAAATACCCCCACTCCCTCTGTTTCTAGCAATCTCCATCAAGGTAATAGCCAGAAGCTCTCAGAGGATGGCTAGGATGTAGAAGTTATTACAGGAGTTTACAGATTTCAGAAGTGCATGGAGATTCCGAAAAGAGTTGGGCAGGTTCACTGGAAAGAAGCAGTCAGTATCAGTGAGGCTTGTTTGAGGCTGGGAAGGTGTTCCAGGGAAGATTCGATGTGTGCTTGTCCTGCTCTTACATCTTTTCTAAGTAATGTCTAGCAGATGTCTGACATGCTTCAGCCATTCTTCTGTTTTTTAGCTGGCTGTGTGAAATGCTCTGTTGTCTTTTCCTTTGCCAGTCCCAGATATGTGCTGGTCAGGTGATTGAGAGGACTCTGGGGGATAACAAAAGATGGTCTGATGCTATAATTGTTCTAATAGGCTACAAAGTGTGTAGATAACAAATGAGGATGCCTGATTAGCGTATTTTATTATTGTTTTTACCTTTATGCAGTGTGCTAAGGTTTGCACCTGAAGGGCTTAAGATTTTGGATTGCCTCAGTTTAAGAGAAGGACCATAGGGCAAACACCGAGAAAACATTACTTTCACTCTATCTCTGTCACTTTTTTGGCTGCAGTGCCTAATGTGTAGTTAACTGAAATATCAATATAATGGCAGTATGGTTCTAATTGGGTAAGTATATTTAAGACCAATCCAGTTGATCAGAAACAGAATCTAATTTCTGAATTACTTAATATCATAACCTTTTGAAGCATCATATATTTAATGAATCATATTCTTGCACAGATATCTTAAAATTACAATGACCTGTATAAAAATTAACAATGAATTTATTAGAAACTTTCCACTCAGTTGAACTGCATAGCTGAAATCTTAAGGAGGACACTTTTTAAAAAATCTTTGCTTCTGAGTATCTCCACTTTCACCTGGGGGGTCTGGGAATGCATTAGATTTTAATGAAGTTTCCTATGCTGTTAAATACTGTATACAGCTATACCTGCAAATATCCTTCCACCTACCAAAATCAAGTGGAAAGGAATTTTATAGGACTTGATGAAGATGTGGATAAAGCAATATCATGCAGAAGGTAGTTGTATAATTTATGGAGACAGTGTCATTCAAATTCTAGTGTAAAGAGAAATCTTTTAAGCAAAGACAATTATCTTCTTAAATTGCTGGTAAGACCTTATTTCTAGATTTAAATGTCCTTATGAGGACTTGCAAGCCTAGACTATTTCAATGTAGGAACAGCAATAGAAAGTTTGCCCGCAGTGCTTCCAAAATATCTGGTTTAGACTTAGGTAGAAGGTGTTAACAGAATCCTCCTAGGTTACCAAAAGGAAATATTGATGTACTGTCCGTTGAAACTTGTTTTGAAACAGTTTAAGTTGAGACTTTTAGAATCTGTCTGTCACTCAGCCATCTCAGTTGCACGTCCATTTGGACTGGAACATGAAGTGCAGGTGTGCTTGAGGATAAAAACCTCAGAGGACCTAGTTCACATGTCTCAACAAACCAAGGATTAAATGATGACTGAAACCATGGTTTATATGACAGAAAAGGGTTTTTTATTAGAATCTGGTCATTCAATATCCTGAAAAGTGATTGCATTTAGATTCCGTCACCTTGTGCCTTTCAAGTCTTAGAAAGAAACACCATTCTCTTCTCTCAAGTAACAAGTGATAGGAAAAGAATAAATGGCCTTAAGTTGCACCAGGGAAGGTTTAGATTGGATATTAGGAAGAATTTCTTCCCCAAAAGGGTTGTCAAACATTGGAACAGGCTGCCCAGGGAAGTGGTGGAGTCACCATCCCTGGAGGTATTTAAAAGCTGTGTAGATGTGGGGCTTAGGGACATGGTTTAGTGGTGGGTTTGGTCGTGCTAGGTTTATGGTTGGACTCGATGATCTTCAAGGTCCTTTCCAACCTAAACGATTCTGTGATTCTATGATTTAAGCATTTAATGCTTCCTGGCAGAGTTCAGGCTTGATGCTATTCTAAAGAAGTAAGAACTGGGGAATTCAGAAAATCTTTCTTTAAAAATATTTTCTGTTGGAAATGTATTATTTGAAGTTTCAGCCTCAAACTGGAGATGATCTATCCCAGAGACAGGAAAAAAGCCTTGGATAATGGAATAGGAATCTTTTTCTGTATGTGTGTTACCAAGCATAACAAGGACAGTGCAGCCTGAAACTGGTTTGAAATGAAGCGCAGAGTGAACATAAAACATTGAAAATTTATCTATTTTACAGTTTGGAATTCCTCTAAATCAAGAACCTCAGCGCATATCGAACTGTTCACAACCTGTTATTAGCAAACAATATCCCCACATCGGAGGACGGAGGCAGGCTGCCTTATAATGACAAAGTAGGACTGCCTTAGCAAAATGTGGCTGATGGTGATTTCTTTTCTTTTTTGAGACTACCTGTGATTTGTCACTGGCTGTAGGTGTTTAAGGATGTGTCAGAATAACACACTGAGTGGTGAGATGTTCTGTGATGGCCTCCTTTTTAACAAAATCTGAACTGTCTTTAGAGAAAACCGCATTTGTGTTAATGTTGCCCTAAATTTTCTCTCCTTTTCCCTGCTGTCCCTGTTTAATACAGAGTTGAGAACACTGCAGCTCTGCTAGATGCATGTTCTGGGTCAGATATTGTAAGTGGAAGATTCATAGCTCTAATCAGAGAGGCACTTTTGTACATACGCTCATGTACCATAGTAGGAAATTTGGTTAAACAGAAAAGGAGCTCCGTATATTCTCAAGAACTCACATGTGCTATTAGGCAGAGATCTATTTATTCCTGGCATGTATTTACTATATGTTTTGCTCTTTGGGCAAAGAATTTACACAGAGGAGTCTGGAGGCTAAAAGCAAGCAAATCTTCCCATCGTTCCCATGTTTACAATGTGCTGCAGAGGACGGGAGGGCTTTCAGTGCAGTGCTCTGTGGTTTTGCCCCACTTTACTGTGGTGCTGAAGAAAGCATCCTGGATATTGCAATGCAAATGGTACACCCACGAAGATCAAGGCAGCAAATGTGTACAAAAAATGCAGAGGGAATAATTGAACTAAAAAAAAAAAGTCAAGTAACAGATTATTAAAATTTGAATCTCTAGCTGATTGTTAGTGCCTCATCCATCAGTCAACTGATCAAACTTTGCAAGGTCTTTTGCATAGTCTAGCATTTGCCCTTCTGCCTCCAGTCTGACTCCAGGGCACCTGAAAGCAGAGCAGCTGGCTAACCACTGTCATTTCTCGGCTTGACTTGCTCCTGACACATTGAATAAAGATCATGATTTAGCTGAAAACAATTTAAAATATGTATCTTCAAATATTTTTGACATTGCACTTTTATATGTACTTTGAAACAGTGACTCTCAGCAACAAGTGAAAGGATATTTTGTAAGGGATAATGTCGGTCTGAGAAATGTACAAACTTGTAGCTATGAGAATTTAGACCTCAATAAAATTTATTTATACAGCCACTCCCTGGGAGTAGTTTCCAATAACCACATTATTAAATTTACCAGGATATAGCAATTGCAACAGTCATTGCAAGTTATTACCATTGTATTAGCCAATTAGATTTTATTTGTTGATACTCAGTAACAGATGATATCTGTCTTTTTAGATAAGTTTCTGATCTTTAACTAGTGTACAGTTACACCAGTACATATTAAGTATGCTAGCTCAAATATCAAGGAACAGTCTTTGGAGACTTGCGCAATGCTGGAACTTTAATTGCATGTGTTCTTCAGAAGTAATTTAAAGTATCCGTATTGCTCACCAAGAATCAACCCACCACATTAGAGTCTTCTACAAGAAAATATTTAAACTATTGGTATTTCTTTTTGGAACCACTTAGAATACAGATGGGATGTGTGTGTGTTGTCGTGGTTTAACCCCAGCCAGCA
>NW_009622266.1:0-828 GCF_000690535.1 Cariama cristata | reverse complement strand
CACCCCCTGCCCCCGAGGGCGGTGGTCCTCACCTGCGTGGCACCTCCTGGTCGGCGTACTTGACGGCCACGGTGTAGGGCCCGTCGGTGGCCGGGGTGTAGTTGACCTTGTGGGTGCCGTCACCGTTGTCACGAACCTCCACCGGCTCCGCCAGACCTGTGGGCAGCTGCTGTCAGTGGGGCAGGGGCACCCGTGGGGTAGAGCATCCCATGGGGCAGGGTGCCTTGTGGGGCTGGACATCCTACGGAGCGGGGCGTCCATGGGTAGGGCACCCGATGGAGCATGAGATCTATGGGGCTGGACACCTTATGGAACATGGGATCAGTGGGGCGGGACACTCTATGGAGCAGGACACCCTATGGATCATGGGATCTATGGGGTTGGACATCCTATGGAGCAGGACACCCTATGGATCATGGGATCTATGGGGTTGGACATCCTATGGAGCAGGACACCCTATGGATCATGGGATCTATGGGGCTGGACATCCTATGGAGTAGGACACCCTATGGATCATGGGATCTATGGGGTTGGACATCCTATGGAGCAGGACACCCTATGGATCATGGGATCTATGGGGCTGGACATCCTATGGAGCAGGACACTCTATGGAGCAAGGTATCCATGGGGTTGGACACCCTACGGAGCAGGACACCCTACGGAGCACGGGATCTATGGGGCTGGACACCCTAAGGAATAGGACACCCTATGGAGCAGGACACCCTATGGAGAAGGGCATCCATGGGGTTGGACACCCTATGGGGCAGAGCACTCCACAGAGGAGGAGGTGCCATGGGGCAGGGCACCCCACGGAACAAGGCCCCCCCC
>NW_009622265.1:0-734 GCF_000690535.1 Cariama cristata | reverse complement strand
GGAGCCCCTTCACCGCCCCATCGAAGCGCCGGGGGGTTCCGTATTGCTCCGGGAATTAGCGGGAGCCGGAAGCGTCGCCGACGCCACCCTTTCGGCGCAAGCCACGCCCCTTCTTCACGCCCTCACCGCCGCGCACGCTTACATCATGATGTTCGTCCACACGTGTCGCGTCGGGCAGGTACGCGCACCGGATTGATCTTAAACCAGAACTTCTTCGGTTTTGGAGTTTGTTGGAAGGTTTTTGGGGAATGTTTGAAGGTTTTTGGGGAATGTTTGAAGGTTTTGGGGAATATTTTGGAGAATATTTGAAGTTTTTGGAGAATATTTTGGAGAATATTTGAAGTTTTCAGAGAATATTTGAAGTTTTCAGAGAATATTTCGGAGAATATTTGAAGTTTTTGGAGAATATTTGAAGTTTTTGGAGAATATTTCGGAGAATATTTGAAGTTTTCGGAGAATATTTTGGAGAATATTTGAAGTTTTCAGAGAATATTTTGGAGAATATTTGAAGTTTTCAGATAATGTTTTTAGAGAATATTTTAGGGAATATTTTAGAGAACATTTGAAGCGTTTAGAAAATATTTTAGAGAATATTTTAGAGAATATTTGAGGTTTTTAGGGAATATTTTGGAGAATATTTGAAGATTTTAAGGAATATTTTGGAGAATATTTGAGGTTTTTGGAGAATATTTGAGAGAATATTTGAAGTGTTTGGGGAATGGTTTTGGGGAATG
>NW_009622264.1:1112-1337 GCF_000690535.1 Cariama cristata | reverse complement strand
CCAGCCCATACCCCTGCCCCTACCCCTACCTCTACCCAAATCCCTGCCCCTGGCCCTTTCCCCTAGCCTGCCCCAGCTCTAATTCCTGCTACAGCCCCCGCTCCTGTTCCTGCCCCTAAACCTGCTCTGCCCCTGCCCCAGTTCCCACCCTTGCCCCAGCCCCATCCCTTGTGCTGAATCCCAGTCCCAAGCCCCAGCAGCCAGGCACTGGGGGATGCCAGCCCT
>NW_009622264.1:0-931 GCF_000690535.1 Cariama cristata | reverse complement strand
CAAGGGCTGCACACTGGGGTGGGTGGATGGGTGGGGGTCCCAGGTGACACCGCTCAGGGTGACACTGCTCGGGGTCATTAAGGCCCACCAGTGCCCCCAGGGTGCTGGCATTGCCCGGGTGCACAGTATCACCCCGGACCCCATCTCATGTGGTCTTGTCATCCTCCCCAGGACAAGTGCCTGCCTGGGAGGGGACACAGGCCAGCTCCTCCTGCAGCACCAAAGCCAACCTGGTGTCCTGATTTCTTCCCCAGGGAGGAAACTGCTTCACAGACCAAACATGCCACCATTTAAGAAAGGATTTGAGATGTTCCCCACCTAAATAACACACCTTGGATCTATCCGTTTGGCTAAAAGGAGGAGAAAACCCCAAGTGAAATAAACGCTGGTCCATGCCCCGACACAGTGATTTGGCGGTGAACATCTTCGCACGGGTGTTGGGGGGCTCAATGGGATGGGAGGCCCCTGGGTGGGAAGATCCCAGGCTGGGATGCGACTGCCTGGACCCCTCACAGCTCTGGGTGAGGGATTGTGATGATCCCCAGACATACGGGATCCCGCTGCTGCACTTCCAGGCGGGAACATATAAATATTTCAGCGGAGTAGCCTGTCAGGTTGCATTTGCTTCTGGCAGAGTAAGTGCTGGGAAAGAGGGAGGAAAAGGGGGGGAGGGGGAAGAAGATGCTTTCAGAAGATGCGTCATCTCCCGGGAGATGCGGGCACCAGCCCCGGGGTCTGATCCTTGAAGGTCTCCATCTCTGCTTGGTTTCCCTCTACGGATGCATTTGCCTCCGGGACCAGTGCAGGGCCATTATCCCCATTATCCTGGTGGTTGGGTCCCACCCCATAAGCACATTTTGGGGAGCGGGACCTGCTGCCAGGCTGTGCCAGGTTGAAGGAAAGAAAGGATTTGGCAATTTTGCTCCCAGCC
>NW_009622263.1:0-2069 GCF_000690535.1 Cariama cristata | reverse complement strand
CAAACTACCCCAAATTCCTGAAATTAACGTGTTACGTTTACCCTAATAAAGCTCCATTTCAGTCCACTAGGGACTAAACTTGAAATCCACCAGCAAAACGGTTATGGACTGCCACATTGATAAAAAACCAGAAAAATTTGAAAGGTGGTGGTTTTCTTTCCACTTTGAAGAACAGGTGGGAAGGTATTTGCTGCCCTGTGAAACATCCTAGTTTTCCCGCTACTGAACATCCCACTCAGAAGAAAAAGAGGCGGAGCACAAACAGGACAGTCCCAGGTCAGCAGAAAGGGCTGGTGACTCATGCAGAAGGGCTTTAATTCCCCCAGGTGACCCCTCATGCTCTGGTCAGGGTTTGAGTAGGTAGAACCACCACCGTGCCCCTTTGCAGCCATGTGGTCGGTCGTTCTGGGCAAGAAGGCAAAGGTAACCATGGCCAGGAGGCTCTTCCAGCCATCAGCAGCAGTAGGTGACGGTGAGGGATGGGGTGGCAAAACTTTCCTCTCCTAGAAAAGGGTCACTCCCTTTAGTTTAATTTAGCCAGAACTCACTGTGTGAACAATACTGGTCTTGTGGGGCTTGGAAATAACTTTTGTGGCTGCAACGGACAAATTCTTCCCTGTGGGATTGGGCTCCAGCTGCTGCGCATCATGGCTGCACAAAAAGGACATTCCTAAGTAAGGAAAAGTCTCCCCAGACACACTGCACTCCAACACCCACTAATTTCATCTTAACTCAGTACAAGTCAGAAGCACAAGAACTAGGAAATAAACAGAGAGTATTTCCATGTTAACCTCAAATGTTTAATATGGAAAATTACAGAACATCAACATGGTTTTTGCGTAGCTGCACATCTTCCATGAGAACACAGTGACACGCTGACACTCAGTCCCTGCCAGGAAGCCGTTTCATTTATACTTGGCATGGAGAATGAACACGTGGGAAGCAGTACTGTGGATCCAGGAACTGCCAACACGGGCTGTGGAAGCAGATGGACAATCATGCCCGCCTTCACTTCAGGTTTTTAAAGAGTTTGTGAGCAACCTGAAAAGAAGAGACAAAGCACTCAGTAACTCATAGCTTAGGGCTGGAAATTATCCAGGTATTACCACCCACCTTTTGGTTTTCTGGGCCACTAACACACATGGCCCCACAGCCCTCTGCTCTTCTCATTGTTTTGCAACAAGTCATTCAAGGTAAGCTGAGATTTCCTACAAAGTTTCACCTCAGGTGAAAAAAGTTCAACTTTAAAAGGGCAATACAACACTAAAAGAGCAGAGTGTCATTTGCAGGGCAGAAACAATGTGTTTGACTTATTCAGTTGTTTAATAGCTCTAACAAATCCCAGTTGAAACTGCTGTGACAAGGAGGAACCAAACATTTAACACAAAAAAGCATCAAGGCTCACAGTTCTTCAGAGCTCACTATAACTGCGACTGAATAGCTACCACATCTCGCACTTGCACTGTCTGCACTCTCAGAAGCGCAGCTAGAGGCAGCTCTGCTCCCAGCACCAGCAGGGACGCTGCATCCATGGCTGCTGCACTTACGCAGTGATCCCTGGCGTGCAGGAAGTCAAAAAGCTCCTCTGTGCATTGCTCTTCTGTCTGGGACCTGGAGGACACCCGTGCATCACACAGCTCCAGCTGCTCCCGTGCCTTCACACATTTCTCCATCTTCTCGCATTGCTCCCGGACTGTGGTTAAAGGATCCTGCAGACATAGGACTGCCGTGAGAACACGGAGACCTCAAAACACCGTTTTCCCCCTGAGACCCACTGTTTAAGAGGGAGCCATATATCCGCATCCAAGCTCGGATTCAAGCTGCCACCCTCTAAGCTTTGGATTGCCAGCACAGAGCGGTGACAGGGACCCAAGCCCCTACGAGTTTGTTTGTCAGTACTGAAAGGCACCGGGCATCTACGCCTGGGAGCAACGAGTCGCTGCAGAGGTTACAGGCCTTCCCCTCCGCCACCGAGGCCTACCGGCTCCCCGGGCAGGGGAGGCCTAGCCCCCGCCCCCAGCGCCACTTCCCATCTTACCACCAGCTCTTCCTCCTCCTCCTCCTCCTCC
>NW_009622262.1:10302-19901 GCF_000690535.1 Cariama cristata | reverse complement strand
CCAACCATAACAATTCTATGATTCTATGGATTTGATGAGTTCAAATGCTCTTAGCTCCCATCTACAGGGCAAATCTGTTTGGGGGGCATTTAATCCTTTCATTTTGAAGGTGGGCTGAAGTTCAGCAAAGAAGTGAAGATCCACTGAGCCACAGAAAGTGGCCAAGAGCACATCTGCATACCTAGCAGTGGAGGTGACGCCTGAGATGGGTAGCCCTCAAGTCCAGAGGCTACTCCTCCAACAATTCCTACATTTATCCAGTTATGATCAAATGTACAATGCATACGCAGCCTTGTAGGAGCCAGGATGTTACACTCTCCCTGAAGTAAACAGAAATTTCACTGTGGTACAGAACTGTGGAGTTTTCCCCATTAACATGCCTTCCTCTCAGAGACTCTCCTGATGTCTCTGTCCCCTGGGGACAGGAGTGTAGACCAGCACAGCTGCCCACCGCAGGCGGCCGATCCCCCCACCACGAAGGAAGCTCCTTCCTGACCACAGTCAGGTACTTCACTTCTGGAGAGAGCTCAAATTTCAGATGGAGCCCTGTCTCTCACACTCCCAATTTATGGGTGTAGGTGGCTCCCAGATCATCACATGGGTTTGTTTCTATCCTATTTGGAGGCACCTGCCTCTCCTCACACGCTGTATACAGCATCCAGACAGCTAACACGCAGTTCTGATTTCCCTAAAGAGTTTTAAAGTTGCAAAGGAAAACATACTTCCCTCATTTCCTAATTTCAGAATATTACACTTTGCAGATTTAATGTTCTTTTAATGAAGTTTTTAGGTGTAATACAAACATACAAACATTTTAAACATATGGTAATAAACTGCAAAGTAAATGTAATTGCAGTAGCTCTCACCAAACTGAAAGCTTTTTACTTTACTGTTAATTGACTAAAAGGATTTGCAACTGCTGGAAAGAAAACTTTGGCATCAATATTTAATAAAATACAGCAATGAAATACTAATGTTTTGGGATCAAGTAGCAAGGTTTTAGAACATATGATATATGATCAAGTGTACAACTGCTGATGCCGATTGCTCTCTAAGTAAAACCTAAACCAACATTAAAATAACATAAAAGGTCTGGGTTAGACCATAAAGAAAAGCCGTTATCTCAATTTGCTTTCGTTACACGTTACTGTGACGAAAGAGCCATTATGTGAGTGAAAAACAGTTGTTCCTCACGGCCCTGACTCCTGTGAAGATGCAGACTGGTGTAAGGCAGACTTCCAAAGGAGAGCCTGGGCAATGTCCTTAGCAGGGCCAGCTGGGAGGAGCAGCGTAAGCCGCCTGCTCCCTGGGCCTGCTGGGGCAGGCAGCAGGCACGGAGAGTTTTCCACCACTTGTACTCCCACAGGGAATGCACGGTCGTTTCATGGCACCAACCCCTCCAAAGCAGGTAGAGGTGAAGTAACTGAGGTACTAGATGTGATCTCTCCTCCTTCCCTCACCTTCCTACTTGCTTAGGGAGACCAAGGGAAAACTCTTGAGGAACGAGAACAGAAAATGACCATCGCAGCTGAACCTGGGCCACCCCCAGCACATCATCCAGCAGAGGAGGGAACGCAGCAGGACCGGGCAGGTCTCTCGCTCCCAGTGCTGCTCGCAGGTACCACAGTTAGCATCAGGCCCCAGGGATTTTAAAATGCTGCCTTGTCATGTGTCTGTTCAACTCCCCACTCAACGATTACCAAGTAGCGGTCAAATCTCACCCTTCGCAGTTGCAGGTACAACAAGCGGTGCTGTTGCAACGCCTTCCCTGTTCTGTTGTGCCCACCTGTCCCCTCTCCTATACTCTCATATTTGCCAGATTTCTGGAAGAGATTGTTTTTTTGTTTATATGGAAACACTTGCTCTCAATTTCCAGTCACTAGTGCCTCCGTGCTGCTGCAGTATATAATAATCATTATAGTAAGAGAAATCACTGTGCTTGGAAGATGAAAAAGAGGCTGAGAAAAAATATCTTTTAGTCTTAAATACTATAAAAGTTAATAAAAAAAATTTGAGGGAAATAGAATAGAGTTTGTTGCGTATTTGGATGGCCAATACTTGGAATGCTTGCTCCAATTACTCATCTCCTGCAGAGTTTTCAACCTACATTTTTTTTTATATATGTATATATTCCTAGCAGTTTTTCATCTGACTGTTGAAAATCTGTAATGATCACATCTTTCATTTTAAATACAAACTTCTACTGAAAAAAAAAATCTGGTGGGTAATTTTCTTTCACATCTGTGATGGGACATGTATTATGTATTTGAAGTTCGAGCCAGGGTTTTCTCTTGCTATTTTTTTGCTCAGAAGAGCCAGCAAGTAAGAACGGTTCATTTTAGTGCTCTGCATTTTTAAAAAATGAAATGTGTTGGACCATCATGAAAAGCTGGATAGTTTGATCTTTCTGTGCTTTGGCTAGGTACTGCTACAGCAAGAGGAATTCAGCCCTCCCCACAAACAGTGCTCTAATGATAGGGTACCACAGCCTGGCCCCAATGGCAAGGGAGTTCTACTTTGGCCCTTACTCACTCTGACATGTTTAATCCAGGCTATAATTCTTTCAGGAACAAGATTGGAAACTATGCAAGTCTGAATCTCTGCCCCATTGCACCAGCTTTATACTGATTTAACTGTGTTAGACTTACATGTGTTGCATCACACTACAGGGATGGGGGGTCAGGATCAACACTTTTTTTGGTCTGCCTCCATTTTATGCTGTGTTTGTTTAGCCTGCAAGTCCAGGCCACATTCAGAAAGCCATTTCATAATGTCCATCATATTTTCAGTTTTATTGATCAACTATTTTAATTTGCAATGAATACAATAAAGAATTTCATCTATATATTCCAGCACCAAGGGAAAAACTCTGTGAAGAAGAGTCATCACCAGTTATAGCATATACAATAGCTTTGGACACTTGAACCAGAAGGAATTTCCTCCCCTGTCTTCCAGGACTTCCAAAGCTTTCATTAAAGCTTTTGGGCCCCATCCTCCACTCACGTACATTGGTACAACTTTATGAAGGTCAGTGGAAGTCAGGCCAATTTAAACCAGACCAAAATCTGGAAATGAGAAACGGCTTCCTTTTATACCATGAACAATAGCTGAGACAAAAACTGTAGATGACCATTTACATAAAATGCTAGACTAAAAAAAAACCCCTTAAATGGAATGCTTGTGTGTTGCTTGCTACACTACTTGTTGTCAGATGATGTCGAACTAAAATAGCTCCAAATACATTTGTTTGATAAACATTTTCTGTCCTCCTTTTATGACATCTTATTCTCAAATAGGTAATGTGCTTGTTTCACTCAGATAAGCAGTGTGATAGATCTGACACAAGAGAATATCATACACATGGCAAAGGAATTCTGCTGCTCTTCAGTGATGCTTCTAGGTGATCAGTAGCTTTGTCTTTAAAATGTTCAAGAAAAAAGCCAACAGTGATAAAGAATCACATTTACATCGCTGTATTTAGGTTTATATTCCTGTTCACAATGGGGACTTTGTATCTTAAAACAGTAACACACTTTATAATGTGAGCCAAATATATACTTACTTTACCTAGAGTTACTACATAAAAATACTATAGATCATCCAACATTATGAGAAAATGTCACCACATTCATTTAAAATAGCTATTTGTGAAATGTGTGTTATCGTATTTTGCTTGGGGCAATATATTTCCATGCTTTATGAAATTATTAATTCTCATTAAATTCTAATGATCCTGTCTGAAAAGAGCAGAACTAATTAACTGCTCCATTAAAGTTATTACTCACTCCTGATGAGGCCTGTAAATGTTTCTACTTTGTTAGGCCAGTGAAAGTTTTCTGAACTGCAACTCTTAGCCTTACAAGGAAGTTTCCTCCATCAGCAGCTTATTCCATAGCAGTAAAATTACCAAATCCTAACAACACCCACGTAGCCTTTGAGACTTAAGTCTTACGCCCTGAAACAAATTTTTTCCTCCTTTTTCAAAGAAAAAAAAAAAAAAGAAGCTCTTGCTGGTAGGAAGGACCTGCAGAAGCTGCATTGGACAGGTGATGTCAAAGTGGGGCCAGTATCAGGCAAGCAGCATCCCCGCTGTCCTTCCGCGCCGAGGGCAGCTCCTGCGCCGGCGGCCTCCAGGTTAGCAGGGAGGGTTTGTAGTGTCCCAGCAAAGCTGTGGATCTGGGACTGTGCTACCGCTTACGGCTGGCAGCGTACCAGCAACCCATACTGGGGTTGGACCGACGTTTTGGCAGCATGTGTGGGAGCTGACAGACCAGGATTCAGGTTCCCGTTTATGCCTATATGGAAACTAGTTATTTAAATCTCTTTGAGGATTTGGACTGCAATGAGTCTGTACCTCTGTTGTCACTTGTAAAACTGAAATAACTTCGCTACCTCACCAGAAGGCTGTGAAAAACGATGACAACTGTGAGGTACTCACATGCCGTGTTTCTCAGGGTTTCATCCACGTACCTCAGGACAGAGGGTACAGCTGTGAGCAGCACCAGTGCCTGCAGAGCAGCATCGTCCCCCCAGCGTTTGCACACTGGGCTTAAGGGTTCAGCATAAACTGATAGTTTTAAAAGGTTACATGGTCATCTCCGTAATCAAAAATGGTGTGTGCTTGAAGATCATCACAGCTGCCAGAGTGAGTTCTGTGACATGTGCTAATGACAGGTAAAATAGCTTTGGCAGCTCTCAGTACCAGCAAGATCAAGATCACCAAGACTCAAAAAGACATCAACTTATCCCCAGGGAAAATGAACGAGGAAAAGCGTTAATCAGAACTGCTAAGAAAAGCTTGCTGACTTAAACAGCAAGCAAAATCTCCATGATACGCATGTACGCTCATCTGACCACAGAACTGGAACAGATTTTATTAATGCTACTACAACTCTGACCAAGAGCTACTCAAGTACCAAATGTTTTAATCCAACAGATAATAATTAAACTATAGAGATATTAGTTAAAGAAATTGAAAAATTTATTGCTTTCCTGAGCTGAGATCGTGGTTATTACATTGTTTACATACACTGAATAGATTATTTTTTAAATTATTTGCTCAGCTTCCTTATTAAAACATTTTTCAAAGCCTAACTGGTTTGGATTTTTTTTGCAGGGTTTGCTTTTGTCTATATGAGGGCTGAATTTTTTGAGAGAAATTAAATACTTCTTAATAATACTCCCCGGACAGTAAACAGAATTTTTTTAACATTCAACCCCTACTACTTCCCAAGAAACACCTCAGTTTGCATAGGCTTCTGCCATAAAAACATTTTTTATATTCACCATTGATATGTCGGAAAGGATCAGAAGTTAGATTTGCAGCATAAATTGGCAAATATACACCGTATTTCTGCTCATTATGTGCCAATCTCTTTTTAAGCATTGAGAATTGGCTGGGAGTTTTGGATGCTTCTCTATAATAAACTAAAATAATCTGAAATACTGACTGCTCTGGAAATACCAACACTTTTTCTTTTCCTATGTTATCCCTTTCAGTCGCAGCTAATAACAGGCGATCGATGCTTAAAATTAGCCCCTCGTTCCAGCCCCTTGGAAAAGGTTTTGCCAAACATCTGCACTTGCAACATTTGATAGCACGGGCTTTCCTCAAGCACCTCACCCTTCTCCGCTTTCTCCTGGTCTCCAGGCATACTGGACACCCCTAGGAAGGCAGCTAACTCATTCCTATGAGACAATCCCGCTAGGTTCGTGGACAAATGCACTTTGTTCAGTGACGGGCAGGAGGCGTGGTCCACACTGAGGTCAGTAATGCTGTTTTGGGCCCAGAGGCTCTGCGCAAGAAGTGTCGCTAAGTGAGGAAACGCCAAATTAGTCAAATTTTCTCAGCAGCAGAAGCAGCAATAGGAGCTAAAAGACACTCATGGCCATCGGGCCAGACTCCTCTGTGCAGACAAGCACCACGCACAGTCCCGGGCTCAGCTGCTTCTTGGTAGAGGCATTGTCGTTCCTGGGGGGGACCTGGCTCCTCCACCCACGCCAGCGCGGCATTTCCACCGCCCGCATACTCCCTGGGGAGCCGTGCCACTTGCCGAGAGCTTCCAAAATAGCAGCTTCCCAACCCATGATGTTACAAGTTCTTTAAAGCATTTGCAACCAATTTTATAGTTAATTAAACCCAGATTTGCTCTATTCAGTCATTTGTTCTACAACTTTTAAATCTTCTTTAGTTTAAAGTTTAGGGTTTTTTTCTAAGTCATGTGTAAGTTTTAACTGTAGATTGGTTAATTGCAGCTCTGATCTTCCTCCAGCATCTGCCAGTAAAGACAAAAAATTTTCAAACACCGAGGCCTAACATGGATCACAACATTTCAAGGTGGGATCAGTCCCGTGGCGCCGCCAGCAGAGAATCCCCTGCCAAGTCATACAGCTAGTAAATAGTATGGCATCAATTCCTCAAAAATTTCCATAGCAAGAGCTTTAGGAAAAGATCCAAATACCCCATCAGTAAATCTCGCAGAGTAGGTGAGACATTTACAGTTGCCACATATTTCAAGTGGCCTTTCTCTCCCATACGGTTGCACTCTACAAACCCAGAAGTTACACAAACTAGATACACCACAAAGTTTGAAGCTATCCTCTCCCCTCTGATCAGAACAAATGTAGAAAAATTGTATGACACAAAATCATCACTCATTTTTTTTCTCAACAAGACAAGAAATCGTTATTCATGCTTTTCTTTAAAAATCAGTATTTCTACCAAGAAAGAGAAATAAGTTGTAAGAAAAATTGTCTAGCTTGAGTTTCAAGCCAGGCTTCTCCTAACTTTGGAGCACAGTCTTCCCAACAATATCCATTTCTCTGGCTCCCAAGCAGCATCTCTTACGGCTTTTGCCTTGGGCATGCAAACAAGGAAATCTCAGTTAAAATGAAGCTCCTGCTCACCAGGGACCAGTTATTGATTTTCTTCCTTCCTTAAGTCTATGAATAGAACAGAGGGGATTTAAAAAACATTTGAAAAAAAAAATGTGCCTATTAAAAACTAGCTACAGTGAATTGTAAATATTAACACCGAAAAGATAGCCATGTCTTGCCTCCATTTCTGGTGACTACTACGATTTTATTGAGAAATGAGTAATCAGCATTCACTGAATAAGGTCACAGAAACACCACTGTGCCTTGAAGAACAACTGGGATCACAGACATCCTTGGCAGCTGCAGGCACCTACACTAAGTGCTAGGCCTGGACGAATAAATTCGTCCTACAAAACCAGAGGTAACTACCTGCATAACGTGCTGGTATGTCCCAGAGACAGGCAGCAGGTCCTACAGGAGCTATGGGCTGACCTTCGGAGAAAATAATGGCTGTTTTACTTAAAACGAGAGTTTAAAACTCCCCTATATCAACCTGTGAGATGTGAATTTATGTCCAGTAAAATAAAAAATCATCACATGAACCCCAAGTTAATTGTCTGCCTGGTCTTGAAAGCAAGCAGCGATTCATTTAGTACTACAACAGATACTAGCAAAACTCGTTTATGCATTAGAATTATCTCAGTGCCTTAAACTGACTTTCAGAAAAGCTTTCCTAGGTAGCACACAGTAAAATGAACTGTTGGAAATTTCATGTCTGACACACAGAAAACATGCTGGTCTCTAGTACCTTCAAATCATTGTTAAATATTATTATAATTTAAAAAAAACCCACACTGCCATTTCTTGAAACAATGATATCGGTATCATTTACCATCATCTGCTGCTGGTGGTAGGAGACCATGTGTAGGGAGCGGAGATGCCGATGAGTGGCTGGCTCAAAGGCCAAAAAGCCATCCATACAGTCCTGCCTGTAACAACAACCACGGTGAGATTTCCCAGACCGCTTCCAAGCACTCGGGATCAGAGATCACTTGCCAGTCATTACGCACATCGGAGAAAACGCCTGCTCTCTGAAAGCACTGTTGCGTTCTAGTGGCTTGCTTTCTTCAATAGCACACCCTAACAGCTGCTTGGGTTTTCAATAGTTGTTGTCTGTGTTCTGCAAAGAATGCCCTGTCTCTTTCAGTCAAACCTGCACCACACACCAATAGACCAGAGGTATTAGTCTGATACAATCCCATCAAGCTAAGTAAGTCTAACTGCACATACAGCAGCATATGCGAAATGTGTAGGATATACAAAAACTATCACTCTACAGCTTAAATAAGTTTGAGTCCTATACAGGGATGAGACTCGCAAATTCTCCTTCCTCTCATTTGAAGAAGTCTGCAGGGCTGGACATAAGAGAGTCCTAAGGAGGGAAGTTTAATCTGAGTTTAAAAAAAAAAAGAGCACATGAAGGAAATCTGCAGATCTTGTATCCAGAATAAATACATTATGCCATTCTCATAAATATTCACTTTTTGAACCTGTTCCAAAATCCACCAGAACTCACACTAGTTTTTTCTTGAGTTTAGGCACTGTGTTTAAAGGCTTGTAAAATAGTTACCCAAGGAATTTAGTAAAATCCCTTTGTTTTAAATTGTAAAGTTAGACTTGACTAGTCACTGGAATCTGACTGCAACCATTTTAACCTAGTATGACAAGTTAAAAGAAAAGCCACTGGGCATTTAACACCTATTATTTCTCTCCTTCCCGCATGACAACCCACAGCGTGCCTGCCGGTTCAGTGCTCAGGACCTGCAGGAGAAGCGCTGATGCCCCAGGTGCCCTTCTTGTGTGGTGTGCTCCTGGCGCAAGCGGTTGTCCATCTCCCGTCCATAGTTGACTTTCAAGGCCAGTTGCTTTCTGAATCAGTGAGACTCATGACCTCACGTATGGCCACTTTCCTCTCTGACATTTTGACATCATCAGTTAAAGGCTGTTATTATCATGGCAGGTTTTTTACAGCTGGAACAAAGAAACAGTACGATTTTACTTCTTTGGAGGAACATTTACTGAACATCCTGCAACCGGTCAACACCTAAACCAATGGGTTATGTTCCAGGGAAGGCAAAGAATTTGTGGCCAGTTATCATACAAATCAAGCAGAAGGGAAGAGCATACAGAGCTTGTCGATGAAACTGGCAACGATTGCAATTAAAGGTGAATGAAAGCAGTGATACAAATCAAGAATCACCAAAGAATGGAGTATCAGGTAAATGGACAGGGAAAATGTGCCTGGTTTTTTAAGAGAAAAAAAAGGCATTCATGTTGCATTCAGCCCTCAAGCTGCTGACCAAGATGCCCCTACACAAAGATTATGTATTACTGAAACCAATAGAGTGAGAAACACAAATCTTAAAAAATAAATACCACACAGGCAAAGACAGGCAAGCTCCCTTACGTGTCTACCCACATACGCAATGGACTGAGTAATCAAGATCAATCACCTCTTTGCTTCAGCTACCATGTACAGAAAGAGAAGTAGCCTGTTGTCCTGCCACAGCTCACACAAGCTCCAAAGATGCAGCTGTGAAGGTTCTGGAAAGTGAAGAGCATCCACAGCCTCTGAATGAAGGCCTGGGAAGACACCACTGCCTCCTCCCAAGCATGGACCTCCCAAACCCTCTCCTGGCTTCACAGGAGCCTGAAGGGAGGCAGCTGACTACATTTTAACCAGGAAATCCCAGTATCTCAACTTTTTGTTTGGAGAATGGGCA
>NW_009622262.1:0-10271 GCF_000690535.1 Cariama cristata | reverse complement strand
GTGCTTCTGACCCACCAAGGGCCGTTGCTTGCCTCAGCCTTGAGTTTGCTCTGTAGGCATGTTGCTGCAGGGTACCAGCTGCACTGAATTCAGTATAAAATATGGCAGCAACAGCTGTTTCCAGTCAAAAACTGGGATGAGGTACCTCTCATGAAATAATCCTAAAATTTTCAGAGTTTCTCATTTTTTTTTGCCCAACTTCAGCCACAGCAATATCACCAGAAAGTAAAGTGGTAAGTTCAGATGATACTGCCAGCCTCAGGGAATTCAAACCAGCTTCCCAGGAGAATGCCCTACTCATTGCCCTATACCCTGATCTAGAGGGGTTTGTTCTTGCACAGAGCCTGTCTTAAAGCATCGAAAGAGCTTTCTGGAGTAGCAAGGTCAGCAGAGGTGTGCTCAGGAGCTGCAGCTCATCTATGAACCATGAACTCAAGTCCATGGGTCTGGACTTGAGGCTTCACGTCTTCAGTAACAATTCCATCTTTAATTATCATCTGCTGGTGTCCACTGGTTTTGTTCAATAAAGACACTGGCTCAAAGACATAAAGAAGGATGCAAAAACTTATTTTAACTGTTTTAATTCCTGTTTAATGAGTAAGAATTCCACCATTCTTCAAACACAGCTTTAGTCTCTGAGTCTTTCTCCTACATTATTTTGGATTCTATTTTTAATCAATGAAATAAATTATTATATTTTTAAAAATTACTAACAGTTTTAATGGGGCATGCAGCATAAAGTACTGTTTCCTGTTGATGCAGACTATTTTTTTCAGTTTCATTGTTTTCAAAATATTAACAATTTCTATTAATTGGAGACATGCAGGACTCAAGTTGCTGAGCTAATTTTAAATACTTTATTTTAAAACAATGCAATTTACCTTTCTATAAATCTGATTTGCCAGGAAAACACGATAAAAGGAGATTTTCTACAAAGTATCTCCAGGAATCATTCTGGCTCTTTCAGGTGCATTTTTTATGTTAATAAGTGTAAGGTATCATGGTCTAATTTAAATTTAACCAAGGTTGCAAAAATTAACATCAAGAGTTCTTATCAAAATATCAACATTAATTAAAAAAAGCATTGTATTTTTAAATTTCAAAGTTACATTTAAAAGCACAAGAAATCTAAACTGTAGATGGCATGCAAAACCACAATCATTCATGAATATGTTATTTCTAATGAGAATGGGTAACATAATTCTATAATTGTCTTTTGAGGTCATCTCTTAGCAAACATTCCTGTCCTTAAGACCAAAACTGTCTGCAAAAATTTGTCACTAATTTATGTTCAAATTCATTATTAAAACATTTTCACAGAAATGTTGATATTTGTCATCTTGTTTTAAGGTGCTCTGATACCAAAATAAAGAATAAAATCTAGTGAAAATAACTGCTTATTCTATTGCTCTTCAGTATGTACAATGACTGCATTTCTGAGCGCTGTCATATAGCTAGACATACAGGAGCTATGAAATGCACTTACAATTTATTGCCTATAATTAATTACACTCACAATCATTTACAAGGAAAAAACTGTAGCAATAAACTGGAGACCTTTTAAAAAGAACTGTGTATTAATTCGAAATGATAGGCTTCTCTAGCAGTTTCAGTACTGCACTTTGGCTAAAAAGGTTCTTGTTCAAATAGCGAATTCTCCACCTGGGCCCATCCAAGCTCTCCCGAGAGCTCTGGCTTCAGACTCGCTGTGAAAGCTGCATTCTTCGGCAGTGTAGTGTTTGCAACACCCAGGGTTTTGTTGTGAGTCTTGGTATAGCTGTGGTCTTGATATTTATGTTTGTTAAAGGTTCAGAGCTCGGAATGAACAGATTACATGAAAAATTCAGCTTCCTTTTAACAAAATAAACTTCCAGCGTCACTGAAGAAAAGGTTGATAAATGATTCTGTAACATCAAAATCTCAGGAATGCAAAAGTCAAATGAACCCAGGGTTTTTTACAGTAGAGATTTTCTAGGCTGATATGTTGGGTTTGTGTTCTGTTTCATATTTTTAATGCTCAACATTGATGATATTAATAGTGAGATTTTATATAAAATGTTAAACACTGCAAAAGAGCAGTCACCGGTCAGAACCCGGAGAAGCTTTACAGGTTAGTAGAGCTGAGTTCCTCCTGCATCCCTATTAAAAACTGGCTGCAAAATCCATTGCTTATATAAATCATTGTGAAATGAGGAGGGGATTAAGTATAGTGTGGGCTTTGGTTTGGTGGACTTGTTCAGTGGAAACCAAAATGGTAGTTAGTATCAAACCTACTTATTCAAAAGAGTGCATTGGGACAACAGAAATCCCCCAGAGCAGGAAATGTGTTTCCCAAAGGATTTTTGCTTTGGGTTTTTGTGTTTGTTTGTTTTTTGTTTGTTTGTTTGTTTTTAATCTAAGGTTATTATTTATTTTAAAACGTGATTCCTAATTTCCCTAGTGCAAACCCTTGGCAATGTCAAGCCCAGCACTGTTGTCTCCCTGAGTCTGTAAACAGGCAGAATTAAACAATAGCATTACTAAGTGCGAACTTTCTCCATTCATCTTAATGGACTGTTAATTATGACCACTTAAATGCCCACAGTGTTAACCCTTTCACCACTGACTGCATTTCACCCAAAAGGGCAGTTTATCGACGTTGATTTATTCACAGGCAGGTAGATGTAAAACTCACAATCGATAAACAGTTAAGTGGACTAAACGATTAATAAAGTTGTGAATATAGACTATGCAGCCAGCTGAAAAATCTAATAATCGTCTTCTGAAGTTTATTCTTTTCAAGGATTCAAGCAAAATTATACTTTCAGTGCCAACAGTGCCGTGCAATTTTTTGAGCCTTGTAGAGATTCAAATAGGATGGTGTTGGTTTTGTGGTGCATTTTCATGTAGCAGAAAGGCTGGTAAAGTGTAGTTACCTGATTGACATTGCACATCCTAAGTGATGTGGCAATATGTAATGTCAGGATATAATAAAGCTAGTTGATTATTTTTTTAAGTTCAGAAATTTCTACAAAGCTATATAAGAAATGAAACCATTTATTTTAAAAAGACACGTAAATCTTGCAAAAAACTGTCATAGCTTTTATTTATTGCTGCCTATAGGCTGATGCAATTAATGGAATTAACAGATATTACAAATGGAATCAATTTTTTGGCCATCATATTGTATACACATTTGGGGGGGGACAAAAAATCACAGTGGTTTTGAAGAATTTAACAGAACAGAACAACACTTGGAGTACAATCCTGACAAGAATTATATTTTTAATATCGCATGTACTGCATAAATAATAATTACCACAAGTACTTGAATCAAATTAATTTTGTACTTCTAATTCAAGCTCTTCAGAAGTTCTAGGGCTAGTTTCTTCTCTCCTGAGCAAATGGATTTGGTACAATATACACAGCCTTAGATTTCATTAAGTGTCCCTGGTTCCCCACATTCCCACTGGCATCCTTGGCTATTTGAGGAAAGCCTTATAGCCAGAAGGCTGCCCATTTCTTCTGTCCACACCACAGGTTTTTCAGTGGCTCCTTCCATCAGACCCTATGGCTGCTTCATGTTTGCACATACCCCAAATTGTGGCCAAGTAGATGTATTATCAACCCAACGCTTGCCTTCAATTTAATTTTTAAAACCTGTCTTACAGCAGCCACCTGGGGGTATGCGGTAGGCTGGCTAGCACGGGGAAAATCAAGAGTTCACCACCTTCACAACACGCAAACCCCTCTTATGCCCCTTCTGTCTGTGCTGGGGGTTACAGCCACCACCCCTGCCCGGCCACTGGCCACCCTTGCAATACGGATACTCGTTTTTGCAGTGTAACTCTTGTTTCCAGAGTATATGCAACAGCCAACATGCCACTCCACGATTAGAAAACAACAACGGATCTGCCAAGTAAAGCAGCTCTAAACACAGAAACCATTTCCAAAACCCTGAGAACCCAACAACTATTTGTACTCAAGCGTGCAGTCTGTTTTCCCTGTTTAAACACTTTAAGGCACCAATTATTTTTTTTTTAAAATAAGAAGTAGTTGCAAATGAGCAGTCAGGCCCATGTGGTCAGCACGTAATGCTGGCAAGAACAACAGTACGTGGGCCGGTGCATTGGGTCTACCACCACCCCCGAGACCCCCCTGATAGTTACCATAGAGATAGTAGGAGCCACAAAGAGCTTCGATCACATTACTGGCTGGGAGGGGGTCAATTTGTATGCGTGAGCCCTGCTGGGATTGAAAGAATGCAGGGGAGGACAGGAAAGATAATAGAGAGAAAAATAAGTGAAGGGAGAATACAAGAAACGAGAAAAATGAAAGAAAGAATGGAAGGGGAGGGGGCGAGATGGGGGTTTTTTTTCAACCAAAGGGAGTGAGGGATCTCCAAAGCAAAAAATCCAGCAGAGAGACCAAGGGGAAATGAAGAGAGAAGGAGAGAGAAAGCAAGTGAGAAAATTCATCTTGCACGGGCAGTGCTCGTGTCGCTGCCCGACAGGAACCGCTGCTCTGGAGGGGCTAAGCCAGCGGTGCGGCCGGCTGCAGGAGCAGCAGGGATGGAGGGATGGAGGGATGGAGGGATGGAGGGATGCCTGCAGCACCCACACCGGAAAAAGTGCCACAAACACACAGCAGAGGAAGGAGACAAGATCACAGAGAAAAGAGAGGGATTTGTGAACAGCCTGAATGTGGCACTGACGGGCCAGTGCCACAAAAACAAAGGGGTTTCTTTCCTCTTTGGACTCCTCAACCCAGGGTACTGAGGGCTCAGGGCTGGACAGGTTTTGCCTCTGGGAGCGGTGACTGCCTGGGGCTGGTGGGGCTGGAGCTTTGGCAGCTGCTTTGGGTCTCTGGGAGAGCCACAGCAGCCTCCACAGCCCCAGCTGCTGCCTGCTCACCTATACCTACCCTGTTGTATTGCTCTGTGTGCCTTCAAAGACACTGGAAGACCTTTCTAAACTAAGATGACACCTAGGTCCATACTCCAGAAAGGCTGAGAACTCTTTGAATGACTAACTAAATCAGCAGAATATTCAAAATACCAAACCCTGGAAATAATCCCTTATGGATGTCTAAGTGACTGCTGTACTGTTGCAAAAATCTGATGTTCCTCTGTGGGTTAGTAATGGCATGGCCAAAACCTGTTTGTCTGTCAAGAGGAATCCTAGCAAAGTCAGAGAGAGAGAGAGGTAATAGGATTCAACATATAACCAATAATAGTTAAAGAAACAAGTCTTATTTGGTGGCATGTTCATTGGCTCTGTACCCCCCAAAAGGTAAGGGTTACAAAGAATGCCCTATTTCCACGGTCTCATCAATGCCACCGCGTCGCTTCATGCCGCAGCAGCTCACCTTGCAGGTCTTCCCAGGACACACACAGCTTCATAGCCTGGCACTGGCACTCAGCCTCACTACTGGGGATTCAGTGTGTCTGTAGAGGAATGCCCTAAAGGCTGGCAGAGCACCAGGCTGCTGTACCCTACTGTAGCCTCATGGCTGAGTGACGAAAGAATTTTTCCCAGGGAGAATGACGATCTGCTGAGTTTTTCTAAAATACATGTTTTTTTTCCTAGCGGAAGCATGACAGTACCCCTCACGTTCAGAGCCAGGCCATTCAGCCCCATGAGAATAAGACAACATCCCCTTCATTTTCTTACAGAGAAAGAGATACAAATACGTTCAGTGAAAATCAGCATGGATTTCAGAGACAATCTCCAATTGCCAATAGCACCCACTGGCCCGACTGCAGTATCATGTGCTCAGTATATTACATAGACAGGCCTAGAACTGATTATGAAGGTGGTTTTTTGAGTTAATGTTATTTTTGTACAATTCCACTTTTCAAGCCAACTGTCAAACTGATCGTAAAATAGATTTCTCCCTTGCATATTACCACCAAAGTCAAGTTACCCCTGAGATCAACGGCATCGCCTTTGAGTTAAAAGCACACAGATGTCTGAGTAACAGTAAAATTACTGAAGTATGTAAAAGCCCCTAGAAATGCTGTAAAGCAGCTTTTCCATATATAGCAATGTCCCATTTTAAGTCAAATACATTGTGATTTTAACTTAAAAAGCCCTCCAAAGCAACACAAAATAAACTGAAAACACTTTTGGTTCAGAGGAATATACTCTTTACATAAAGCTGTAAACTATAGCATGAAAATGGCATGTATAAAGTTGTAAAGTGCCTCTGTAGGAAAACCCGAAGAGTTTTATGTAGAAGCTCCCAAACTGCCCTATGCATTAGAGCTACTCTTTTTTTTTTCATGCAGTTTATAATACAGAATCATTTTTAAAGGAGACAATGTCAGCCCAGGCACAGTTATACTCAAAGATTTCAAAGCCTGCTTCCAGTCCTTCGCTTTCCCTTATCCCCACCACACGCGTAGGGAGGACACCCTCCAGTAAGCCAGTCCAGTAGTTTCCATCCAAGCCCAGCCCAGCCCTAACAGCCTCAGGCTGTTGAAGTCATTAAGATTCTTATGAACATCTACTAGCCAGATGAGTCCTCATTTCCAAATCCCTTACAATTTTTTCCACTACAAGAAAACTTTCCAAAAGCTGGGCAACAGGCCCCAAACAGTTCTTTCAGCACTGATGTGAACTGGAAACTAAAAAACCATCCAGCAGGTAATTTGTACAAGTCTCTTAAATCTTGAAAATGAGGCTATTCATTTTTTAATAATAAATCTTTACTGCAGCTAATCTTATCTTCCTTCCACAATAAACTCCTAATTATTACCTTTCCAGTCAGCATATCTGTGATTTTAAAAGAGTGTGACAGCAGTAAAAGCAAGTGCTGGATCTTAGGACTGAAAAAAGGAAATACTTAGGTTAGGCATACAGAAGATCCTTGTTTTTCAAGCTCTGAACAACATGATAGAAGGGAACAAGTTACAAGCTGGGAGAGAACTATTCATACTAGAGAAGTCAAGGACAGTCACCGCTGCTCCTGCGCCTGGTCACGGCTCTGGGGAAGCTCCACCTTCTGCCTGACAAGACCTGCACTGCCCAAACGAAAACGAAAGAGGAAAAGTTTGTGGGTTTTTTCTTTCTTCATTTTAACTTAGACCCGGTCAAACCCAGAATCCATTACTAAATGCAAATGAATAAAACATTTTTGCAAATATTTGTCTAAACTCAGAACTTTGCACATCATTAATTACGAGTTTTATCTCTCATTTATACTGGAAGTACCTCAGGGCCAGCAACCCTGTGAGGCCCAACAGTACCAAGCACAGTGTGTGTAACGGCACAGACCTTTTCTCTATCACTTTCACTCTGCTGAGGCTCAGCAAATTATGGAGAGTATCTGCGAAGCTAATTTTTGAGTTTCAGAATATTTGTATCACCCAAGAAAAAAACCCATCTCAGATTAAGTATGTCCTCAAATAAAACTGAAGATCTGAAGTTTGAATAGCAGCTACTTGTCACTGCCTACTCTCAACCAAGATATAGAAGAAGAAGAAATATTTAGAGAAGTGATCTGAACAACACAGCCGTCTGAGAAAACAAGAAATGTTTGCAAGGAATCTGCAAAAAGAAAAGGAGACCAAAACTGATCACTCCAGTTCTTCTACCATTTTACTGTACCACTTTACAATCATCTTTTAAACAGTACAATGGATTTAACTGCACTGATTTTTAAACAGATGTATTTACAAACAGCACTCGGCTTGTTAAACCAATTATTCCTTACCAATATATGCACTACTCTAATAAGTAATTAATAGTTGTTTGCAGAGACTCGTGTGGCAATGACCCAACAAGAAAACAAAATAACCAGCATATCCTGTCCATTCAGAGTAAAATATAAAATCACCAGTCCCTTTGGCCTCAGTTATTTGGAAGTTCCCAGATATTCCTTGCCCCTCTGAAAGGTGTGGATAGAAGTATTCCCATGCCTTTCCCTGCCTGTTTACCTATTAAGGTGCAATCTAGCTCTCAGGTTTTGTCACCAAAGCTATGATGATGATTAAGGAATATAATACTTAACAGAAAAAAAAAGTCTGAGCCCATCTCATGTAACAATGCTTTAGGTATATTAGGGCAACTGAACTTTAGGAATAAAAGCTTTGTTCTTTACAGCAAAAATATTATACTGTTGTTTCTCTTCCTGTGAATACATTTCTTTCAGGCAAAATACATATTTTGAGCAACCCTTAAAAAGACATTTTTTAACTTATCTGCTTGCCAAAGCAGATAAGTTAAATTCACTTATTTCTTCTATTTATTTCTACAAAATTTCTTTGTCCTTCACATCTGGTGGACAGAATACAGAGGTCTATCTCCTTAGTCCTTCTTTGCACCCCGTTTCCTCCCTGGAACCCTGCATACCTTTCCCACGTAAATAGGAGTGTCATGACATTTAAATGCAGTTCCTTAAGCTTTCAACAAATTTGATATGGCTTTCCTTTCTGGGCCCTATAGCAGCCCTCAAATTCCCAGGATTATTCAATCCAGTTGAAATCTTCCTGTTTCTTAGATAACACTAACAATTTGAGCTGAGTGTTGCTTTCATTTTTAGAATAAGACCTGCCCATTACGAAGCCAGCGCCTGCTTTTCTATGTTATTGTTTCTAGCCTATGCATTTTTTTCTCGCAAACACAAGTTTGTAATTTTAGCCTCTGATGGAGCTTGTCATTTGCATTTTAGTAATTTTGCTTAGTCTGCTTTTCACAAATACTATTCTTTTGAGATTCCTATGTGCTCCAATTGTAAAAAATTACTAGGAAGCCGCTTGACTTCATAGTGCCTTTTGATCCAAATAGTCTCAAGAAATGCTGTACAAACATCAGGATGCCTATGAAACAGATGTTAAATATATTTTAATGTATCAATCCACAGGGGAGAGTATGGCACTGAGAAATTAAAGCAAAAATGTTCAGATACAGAAAGTAAAGCTGTAGCAAGGTACTGAAATAACCAGGAACTGCATATGCAGTACCTCAAAATTTCCTTGAAAATTTAGAAACTTTAACAAGAACAATATTGTTCTCAATAGGAACCTTATCCTTAGCAATTAGGATTAGAAACGTTGCCCAAATTGACATTAAAGAAATCAGTACGTGAATAAAATCAAGCAGTTCTGCCCTGCAATGCTATTCTTTAATCTTCAGACAATGCTCTCCAGCCATCCCTGCATTATTTTTATTAGCTGTCTTTGGCTTTTTTAAGTGTGTTGGTTTTGCTGAGCTTATCTGCAAAGGAGTAGGTCCAAAGTAAGCAAACAGCAACAAGGAAATAAATAAATAAATAAATAAATAATCCCAGGGAAGGAGCCTTTCTGAGCCTGTGTAGCTGAACCACTGCCTTATTGTTTCTGCTCTCAGCACACCCCCCCTTCAGTCAGTTGTTCCTTTTTTTAAAAAAAAAATTATTTTTTAAATTTGGGAGGGCCCAACCGGCATTAATAGCCTTACTACTCTTAGTAAAAAAGGGAAAGTTATTTTGCAGTTATATGAAAACAAAAAGCATCTGATATCAGCATGTTGTATTTGTTTTCACCATCAGTTGGGGGGGGGAAGGAAAGAAAAAATACAGACAGCTGTTAATCCTTTTTAGTAAAAGTGGAAAAAAATCCTGGGGACTTTCTAAGCCTAATTTCAGCCTAGAGTGATTTTTATGGCCAAACAATGAATCCTTAGAATAATTGGTTCATATCATGAATACACAACAAACTCTGAACCCAGGGCCTGATCCAATTTCCAGGGTAATGGGTTGGAATACCTCCTTTGACTTCAGTGACGGTTAACAACGTACAGTATCATCAAAAATAAAAAATCTTTACAAATGTGTTCTGGGTGAGTACAGACCAATTATTTGTTTATGTTGCATGAGCTCTAAAAGTGTTTTTGCAGCATTACATGTGACTTATATCGATGCAAACAAATCAATATAAATCGTGGGTAAAAAAAAGCACCATCACTTAGAGAGGTACTAAATTTCCAGACCACAGTATTCAGATTATGATTATTTACTGCCATTGTACGCAGATGAAAGGCTGCGGCGTTCCTTCCAGTTTCATTGCTTCGTGCCAGCTGAATTCTGTGAGAGGGATGGCGTTAGAAATGGAAGGCTACAGTAATGTTAACTATGCTGTTTCCCTCCAACATCCATTTTGTTCCAAAGAAACACTTGCCAGAGATTAAAATATTCAAGATGGCTGTTTTCTGCACCCTTTCTGCGAGCTCTACAGTTTTTCGTGTTTCAAATACGCCAGGTCCCCGTCTTTATTAAGATTATGACTGTTTTATTCCCCATCCGATCTGCCT
>NW_009622261.1:0-916 GCF_000690535.1 Cariama cristata | reverse complement strand
AGCACCTGGCCCAGAGCTGGGCTCCTGGTTTGGCATCTGTCATAACCATCCCTTGTCTTTCTCGGCGAGGTTTGGGTTTTGACCTAAATCTCTGGTGCTGGTTGCTTTTCATGGCCACCCTTGTTTCTACAGGTTTCTTTGCTCCGGGTATTTGCTCCGTGGTTTTTCCTAGGGACGGCACGGTGGCTCTCCATCCAGGAGACCCGATGGCGAGGACAGTCCTTCCCAGAGCCGCTCGGTGCAGAATTTCATTTACTTTTTTTACATATCTGCGTGTGTGATTACTGGGCGAGGTATTTTTGAAAGTAGCTTGGCGTCTCTTTCAGGGAGTTAGCAAAGAGCAGATTTATTTTCTGCTATGCTGAGAATTAACTCCCCTTTCTTCCTCTTCCCTCTGCCCCCGCTGGAAAGAGAGAGAATGCAGAAAAGAAGAAAGGATTTACATTGTGGTGGTGATTGGCACAGGCTGTGAATGAGAGGTCATTTCATCTGGCTGTTTCTTTTCAAGCGCTCTTTTTTTCATGCACACTGTATTCAGGCTGGGAGCATTCTTTCTTTTCAAAGCTTCTCTGTCTGTCTCTCTCTTCCCCCTCCTTTATTTTTCATCCCTTTTCTTTACTTTTGCTGTCTTTTCATTCTGTTTTTCTCCACCCCCTTGGGGCTCCATTTTTTTCTTTCCTTTTTCCTCTATTCAGTTCCTTTTTTCTTCTCGCATCTTTTTTGAATAGCTCTTCTATTTTCGGAGAGGAAAGGGAGTATGTTGAAGAGAAGTCGTTGCAGCAAGGAGGAACTTGAAAGTCTTTTTTCCCCTGTTTATTTCACTTAAAAGCAAAAATTGTTTTCCAAGGGAGAGCGAGGTTTCTGTGCGGAGCCTTTGAAACGAGGCTGGGACGGCGGCGGGGCTGGCCAGGGTGGG
>NW_009622260.1:0-12463 GCF_000690535.1 Cariama cristata | reverse complement strand
CTGTGATGCAGGTAAAGAAGTGCTTCTCTCCCACTTTAGACTATTTTTAATCCCATTCATACGCCTCAGGTACCGAAATGCCTCTGTGCGGCTCTGCAGGGAGGCACAAGCAGCTACATCTGAATCTGGATGTGAGAAGTCAGGCCTGAAGCCACCTTGGCTCTTTACAAAACACACGGCTGTCTGGAGGGGATGGGCTCCACCTGAGGTCTCCCTGTGTGAACTCGCAGCATCACTACTTGCTTCAGACCTCCTCAAGGCTTGGATCTCTTCTTGGAAGATTTGACCTTTTTCCTGCTGCTGTACTTCCTCAGTGCTGCAGAACTGGCTCACTAATGAGGGCGCTAATAAGTGGCTTTGCTTACTTCTGCTGCTAAAAGCCACAGCACAGCACATCCAGTATATTTCTGCCTATCCTTGCCCTCCCTCCTATTATCACCAGTGGCTCTAAAATAATCTGTGACCCCTTAATAACCACCCAGAGACAATAACCAATGCTGGCCGCAGCAGAATGGGAATCCTCTCCTCTCCTGCAGCTGTACTGATGTGCTCCTCTCTCCCTCCTCTCTTCCTTGCTTTTACTTGAAGCGTGGCAGGATGACATTTGCCCCACAGCTCTTTGGGACCATGGCCAAGGCTTCCAGTGAAGAACACTACATACGAAGGAGAGACCGACATCTGCACAGAGTTTTGAAAGCTCTGAATATATGAAAGCAACAGCAACATCACAGTACACACAGTGATCTGTAAACTCAGCCTCTGCCCAACTTAGGTCTCGGGAGTTCAGCCACTCTCTGAGCCTTGTTAAATTCAAGGTAACCTTAACAAAGTTTTACTTTAACAGTAAGTTCAAGGTAACGCAGTCCAAATCTGAAAGTTTTCAACCACAGCTCAAGAAACATCAGTGCTTCCCAGACTGTTTTTTGGAAGACTTTCCACCCAGCCCTGTTTCAGTCACACTGATAAGGGTCAGGGTAATGAGGCAGAAAATAAAGCAGCTACTTGGAGGATGATACTCCTTCTGTCTCCAGGCAAAAAGAACCCCAAACCGTAGAGATCCAGCTGACAGTTCTTGACCAGTGCTTGCAATACAATCCATGGACTAAACCAATCTAAGCAGGCTGTGCAGATGTAGCTAGGTGCATTCAACAATGCAGCATTTCTAAGGAAACCTGGAAGGGACTCTCACCCTTCTGAGACCAAAAGCTTTTGTACTCAAGAACAACCACCTTCCAGGGGCAAGATGCAAACTGCTCTTGCAGAAAGCTGGTCATACCCAGCTGCAAAGGTTTGTGCCCTGCTGATTCTTCCTGCAGGATGTCAATGCTAAATCCAGTGCAAACACATGCCCAGCCTGTGCCAAGTAGCTCAGCACTGCATATACAGGCATATGACAAAAACACTTCTTTCCCCCCCTGCCCCTTCATCTGAGATGCAAGGGGCAGGTGAAAAAAAAAGGGACTGGGTTGGAGGAGGGGGGGGAAAGCCTTAGAATAACCACCCAGTACTCAGCCTTTCAGGTAAAAGAATGACTGACCCTTTGTACCAAAACAAAAACATGTGCTATTCAAGCCACAGGCAAAAAAAAGAAAAAAAATATCTACTTTATTCTTTCCTGCTAGCCCAGCTCACAGCCACAGTAAGGAATAAAATAGAGTCAGGTGATAACTCTTCACTTACCGTAAGCGATGTGAAGGTCATACACATCCCACCAAAGCCATTCAGAGCCAGTGCAATGAATATCAGCACAGACAGAGCTGAAACAATAAAAAAACTGCCCTTAGCTTTTACTGGGGTGGAGAGGGAAAGGAGACAGAGCCCTGAGGGCTTTGATCCTGACACATAAAAATCTCAAGGGCTCAACACCCTCATGAAATGTCACCCTGTTCCTGACCCAGCACCCATCTCCCCAGCCACACAGAGGGGGAGAGCCAGAGTTCTCCTCCAAGACAGAGCTTAGGATGGGATCACCTCTCTCCAGGATGGAAGGGTTTCTTTTCTGTAATGAACAGACTTACTGATGCAGCTTGTCTGAATGGGTCTTAAAAGGAAGATTTACTTGAAAGAACTGGATTCAAAGTGTCAACTCACTATCTGGTCTTGAGAAGCAAGCTCCAATCTATCCCTGGTGAGAAAGCCAATTACATGTCATGTGCTATTACTTATTTCCCAACCCTGAAAAAGCCATGAACTTGTTTGGAATTGCTCCTTTACAGGACCTGGCCCTGCCCAAAAGCAAAGCTGAGAGACCTGGCTATCTCAGACATTTGGCCCTTGCTGTGCTCACCACTCAGCGTTGTGAAACACCAGCCCTCCCAGAGCCACTTAGCTCCCACGGGCCAGCAGATGCTTGCCTTGTGTCCTCTGCAAGACCCCAGTACAGCACTGGAGGTGTGACAATCTGCAGGTGTGACCGTCAGAGCACGTAGTGCCATGCACACTTGTCTGCTTCCTCCAAAAAACAACCAACCCCAAGCCACAGCCCCAAAGCCCTCCCAGCTCAGCAGAGAAATGCCTACTTACAGTCTGGGTTACTGGCACCATACGCGATCAGCACACAGGACACAGCAAAGCAGGCACTGAAAGGGAACCAAAACCACGAGTTTTACAGACGTAAGTAAATTACACATGCTTTTACCTCCTCAGCACCTCGTTAAGCAAGCGAAGTATAATTTCTGTAAGACGGAGGGAAGCTGGCGATTTGGAAAGAAAAAAAATCCAGGGAAACACCCAAATATTACAGGCAAACCTTGCACAAGGGCTGAGGCAGCAGCCTTTCCTCCCAGTACTGACGCAGCTCTTGCTGGACCCAAATTCCCTACCGGTTTCCCAGCACAGAGCTTTGCCAGCCCTCACCTCAAGAGGACCAAAGACAGCAGCAGCCTTCGTCCTGAGACCCAGCTGTGGTCACAGCACTCACGGCCTTTACCTGCTCCTCTCTGGTAGTGTCTGAGTCAGAGATTTGCCGTGTTTTTTCCCGACTCTGCCTACAGGCCAATTTGCTCTCTGGTACGGTTCAGTGCATTAAAATTCAGCAGTGCTGGGGTCCGCTGTGCCCAACAAGTCGCTAACCCCTACATGCCATGACAGAAGCAGCTAACGACCTCACTATTTGAGGCAGAAAGCAACATACACCACGTGGCAGAAAAGGGCCCTAGAAAAGGCAGGCAGGACGTGTTTATCCCCAAGTCAACTCCCCAGCTTGCAAACGATGATGTAACATCTTGGTTTTGTGCCTCTCAGGACATAGCTCCCAGCTCAAGGAAAAAGCTACCCTCCATGACTCACAAATAACTCTCTTCTTCCTCCAGGCTCCATCTGGCCAGCGAGCACAGAGCAACACTGGAGAGCTGAAGCGTGGACATGGAGTCCCAGGCCCTTCCCTTATGGAGGAATTCGTGTGCTGGCTGAAATCATCCCAGAGCTCCTCCGGTGTCTTGTGCATGGCCAGCAGCTCCCAAGGCTGCAGGGACCCTGCAACATGCACAGCACCCATCTGCCCCTGACAACGTGTGAATTGGCCCCTCAGCCCACCCGGGGAGCCCAGGACACCAACCTGCCAAGCAGCCGCAGCTTGCGAGGGCCGTACTTGTCCATGACAATCCCCAGGGGCAGTGTGATCGCACTGAGCAGGAAGGACCCAATGGTGAAGGCCAAATTCAACATTTCATCCTGGGCATTGCAGGAAGGCCATTTCTGCTCTGAAGCTGTGCTGTTCTCGTGTTCAGGGCTGCCGGTGGCGTTTCCTACACGGGATGACAGAGGATCATCGTTGCATGATGCGTTTGTTAGGATGAGGCTTGCAGCATTGCAGGAAGGAGGGAAGAGAAAAGCCCTGCACACAGGGTGCCACAACACACTAAGCACATCCTCCACACTCCATTTTTTATTATAATCGGTGAGAAATGCAGAAGGGAAAGAAGAGTAGCAGAAGTACAAGGGAAACCTGATGAGCTCAGCTGGGAGCAGGAAAAGGATGCGCAGGCACCCAGGGGACAAGTATCCCAAGCAGCAGCAACCTAAGAACAGAGATTCATTAATTTATGAAAACAACTGTACTGCAAGGCCCTGGCAATTACAGGAGACTAAACCCAGCAGAACTTGAAGGGACTAATACAAAGTAAGGTCCTCCTGATCTACAGCTAGCACGTTCTCACAGATCTTTTCCCTAACTAAACTGAGAGCAATAACTACAGTCAAATCAGTTATCTTGGGTCCAGACACAGGGCTGACAAGGCCTGGCACAGAGCAACAACCTGCTCAAACAAAAAGCTTTCTACCCTCACTGTGGGCATCGGGATGAGGAATGGCAGTAGCCATCCTGCTTCCCAACTGCCCTGGCTCCAAAAAATCCATCCTGGATTTAACTACCCTGTTTCCCGGAAGGCTGACAGCTCACCTGCCTTCTCCATTTGTTAAAGGACTGATACATCTTTAACTTCTGCCCCATAATTAGCATTTTCTATTCTTTCCAAGTGGGTTTAGGCCATACAGATCAATTATATCTCCAGCTTTCTGTTCTTGCCCTTACACGAGGAACTCTGCGTGCAAACTCCCACACTGAACAGAGCCCATGTTGTGTAACAGAGACAGAAACAGGACAGTTTAATTAAAAAAAAAAAAAGGTAAGAAGTTCCCTTTTCTTTACAGCATCAGTTTTACCGCCTCATGTCAGTTCTGCTCCTGCTACAAGCCCATCCCAAGGTGGCTTACAACTCCTCATGCAAGCACATGTGCCTTTAGACTTTCATTAACCCAGAGCTCCAAGTGTGCTCCACCTCTGCTTCTCCCAACACTTATCTGACTTAAGTAAACTTTGCTGGTATGACAAAGCACTTGCTTTCTTACTGCTGCCGCAAGCCAGTGACATAAAATGCTGTCCTCCATATTTAATAATTCATCTGACAAAGTTCAATATTAACGGAGGAATAGAGGGAGAAGTCACCTTCATAACCATCCACATGAAGCAAGACTAGAGATTCCCAGGCAGCCCTGGTTAGTTAGTTCATTAGCAGGAACCCCTGACATAGAAGTGACTTCACATTCACTGCTTGGTTCGGCTCATGGAGGAGATCCCCTTGGCTGCTCTTGCCCTCCCTGTGTCTCCGGAGATCACACAGCCCTATCTTGCAACTCCTTCCCTTCTACCCAAGCCTCAGCACCATTACAGTTACTGGTTTCACCTGGTTCTCCTAGCTGGTCAGAACAACCCTCCCAGCTTTGTGTCCACTGCAAACAAATCACGCTCCACCTTCCAGACATCAGGTATTAGCAGGAATTCAGACTCTGCTATCTGAGTCTTACAAGCCACCTGCAAACCTTCCTCTGTCCCATTCCAGCACTCCAGGGAGGGCACACGACATTTCTCTCCATTTACACTGCTCTCACCAACACCTTTACTAAGATGGTCTCAAACTGCCTGTGGGCAGCGATGATTGTTTGTTCCTTCCCTCTGCCATGTGCTCCTGATTGATAACTTAATCTATCCCTTCTCTTGCCCTGCTAGTCATGGCTAGCCAGAGTGAAGTGACAGAGATAACCCCAAAAGGCCACATGTCCCATCAGCATCCCTTCTGCAAGGAGGACAGCACTCCAGCCTGAGGGTCCCCAAGTCACATCCTTAGAAATCAGTCCTGGAGAGACTCGGGAGGCTTTCTGCAGTTTTCACACTACGTCTCAATCTTTTTCATCCATCTTTGCCTCACAATCTCCTCTTGGTGGCCCGGGATCTTAAACACTGACTGCTGACAGCATCTCCATGAGGCAGGCACACAGCTTCACCCACAGCATCAAGTTTTTTTGGGCTCTCCACAAAGAAAAATTCATAGGAAACAGATGTGGGTGAAAGGTTAAACTTGGGAAAACAAGGGGTGGGGGGAAATGGTGACAAAGTAGTAGTGGTTTCCCTGTGTCAGCACTCTACAGAGATAGCTCAGTTGTGGAGTGGAAGGGTGGAGGGACCGGGACAGTGCAGTGACCTTATAACTTCTGGCTGCACGTGTTACAAGAGCCTGTCAACCCTCCCCACAAAGAGATCTCGGAACAGAAATATTCAGCATTTAAAGCTGGAGTAGATGAATTGCTCTTAATGTACTGACGTGTGCAGTTGCAACATGACCCCAAGGAGCTCCCACAGCGTACGCCTGCTAGCAGACCCTCCAATGGCATACATGATGAGCAGCAACTCCAGGAGGCGAAGAGGACACAGCTCAAACAGCAAGGAAACTTGGCCCTCTCTGAAGACTTGCTGCAGCCGGGAAGGCTGGGAACAGGGCACCAAACTTCAGTCCCTGCTTGTACCAACCACCTTGTTTACAGCTGCTCATCGCCAGCTCCAAGGAGGGGCCAGGCAACAGCACTATGTGGAAATACAAATGGTTTGTGAAAATAGAAGCAGCCCCTGAGCAACAAGAGAAGATCCACTGAGGCGTAATGGAAATGATTCAAGCAGCCCTTGGCACCCTGACATCCTCTGATCTTTTGAGCCACCTCCATAAATAGAACATTTTGGAGGGGTTGCAGGTGCGTGCAGCATGCACAAGGTCCAGCCAAGAGCCATCTCATTGCAGAGCACAGATTTATGTGCCAGCAGGTCACCAGCACAGGAGAGCTAGCGGCAGCACATGACATGCAGTTAGGAGGAGATTAGTGGGCAGAGAACCTGCCTAACTACTCACCTACCTCATGCACCTGGTTACAGCAAAAAGCAGTTTCCCCTCAATCACAGCTCAGATCCTGTTCCAGATCAGCGCACGCCACACCGCTGGGGAAAGTCTCCTACGTGCCTGGCTCCATCTGCAACAGCGCTTTGGGGAAGGGCTGTCTCTGTGCCAACAGTGGTGCCTTCCCCAAATTCTTCTGCCAAGTCCACCTGCATGCAAGCACGCCAGGTCTGACACACAAGCGTGCCACCCAGGTAAGCCAGCAGCGCGGGCTCAGTCCGTGTATGCTCACCACTGTCAAGCTAGAAGAAGCTGCAAGTCTTTATCAGCAATTACAAGAACATACTGCCTATTTTTACAGCACTCCCCCTACAAGCAGCAGGATTTCTACTGCCCAATTAGTAGTTCAAGTTACTATTTAAAGAATGACAGCTTAGGTGAGAGGAAGGCTGCCTCGGTAATCATTTATGTCAAGCTCATCGCTGGGATTTGTTCAGGCTGTTACTGGAACATTTAAAGCCATCCTTTCTCCCAAATTAAGTGCTGTAGGTTTCATCAGAGGGTCAATCATTAACTGCTCTTTACTGACCTCTTCAAATCCCAGGCACACACCACGTTACCAGAGGAACAAGTCTGGCTTTTTCAAGAGTGGCTGCCACCTGAGATGGCAGAGGGGAGGCTTCCTTTCATCTTCTTTCATGGATCAGACTGAGCCAAGCAGGCAAGACACCCCCAGCCACCCTGGCAGTAGCTGTGGGACACGGCCAGCACAGCCTCACCTTTTTTTTTTTTTTAAAAAAAAAGAAGAAAATAAAAAGGACAGGGAGGAAAAAGGAAAAAAATCAGGGCCAAAGAGTCTGGGAGCATTGGTTAAAAAAAAAAAAATAATCACAGTGAAAGACATGTGCAAACAACTGATCTGCAGCCTGCCCACATAAGAACATGTTTTCTCTTTTCAGAATGGTGTCATACTTCTGGGAACTGGGAGGAGATGTTCTTGCTTTATACCACTGCAAATGCAATTTATTCAAGTTTCCCTCTCTGCCTGTCCATCCACTTGGGTTTCCAGGACCCCCAGCTGATAGCCTCATATAAAACTTAAGCACAGTCTCCGGTTAAACTCCCATTCTCTCCCCAGCCGCGGTTTCATTTTGCAGCAATTCTCACCCAGGGCTAGCACCTTCCCATGCAGCTCTCCGATACGACAGCTGCTAATCAACACAGCGTGTTTCCTGTAGAAATTGAACATTTACCACGTTTACTCTTTTCCTGTTTATAGGGTTACGTGTGCAGCCTTTCCACAAGCCATCATCACGTCTTACCAGCTTGGAAGGGACCTTTAGATTGCAAGTTGCCCCACCACAGACCCCAAATAAATAAAAGCAAAGAGCTGTAAGGCAGCACTTTCCTCCTATGCCCGTGTTAAGGTGCATTAACCTGCTGTAAGTGAATTAGCTTATGGTCTCTTTGGCTTTCTGCAGCCCTGTCTTAGAAGGCGGCCCTCTGTCCAACTGGCTCCTTACATCTGCTCTTTGTGAGCAGATTATCAAGTTCAAGATTTATTTTTTTTTTTAAAACACGTCTCAAATACCCAAGCCTTGAGCTTCCCAATCCCAGTAACATCACAGCAACGCAAGACCCTGAACAGATCGAGTTCCCCAACAGCTGATAATGCCTGAATCCTGATAAATACTGCGGAATCAGCACTTGCACCAAATAAAAGATGCTGTTTCAGTTGGTTAAAGGCCAAGTAGTAGCGTAGTAAAATTAAAATGGGAACAAAGTGCCACTACCAGACTCCTTGTCAGCAAATTTCAAACATACCTCTCAGGATGTGGCCAAACCTGCCGCCCAGAACGGGTACAACCCCCCCACTCAAACCCTGTTGCACAACTGCTTTAAAAATATTTGTTACTTTGATGGGGACTTGTTTCTAGGTGTCCATCTCCACCCTTACGCAACCGAGTTACAAGTCCAGCAGACCCCACAGGTCTGCACGGTGGCTGAGTAAAATCCAATACCAGAAGCCAAGGGCAGGCAGGGAAAAAGCGGAGGGGGGGGTTCAACACGAAGACAAGGAGCCCTTGATGAACTGCAGTCCCTTTCTGGGCAGCTGCTGATACCTTCAGAGAAGAGCCTGCAGAAGGGACAAGGTCTAGTTTTCTTTTTCATTGGAAGGCATCACAAAGTGCAAGAGCTTTTGCTGACAAACGAAAAGCCCTGCCAAGAACCTTTGGCTTATTAGGAAAAATCTTTTTTTGCAATACTTACATGCACACAGCAGCATTAAGAACAAGAAGTGCCCAAAGGCTACTAGTTATAATTTGTTTGCAACAACCTTCCAGCCAAGTACCCACTCAGGGTGCAGGATTCAATAGGTCAGGCCAAGAAAGGCAATCACTGGGACACCCTAATCCCAGCAAAGGTCAAATTCTGCTTGGTGCTGGTCATTCAGTGACCACTGCAGGGCAGCTGCAAGGCAGACTGCTGTCCGCACACTTCCCTACCAAATCGCTGAGATTATTACAATGAGGACAAAAACAGAGAAAGGAGAGTGAGTAAGCATGGATGAAAGAGGAAACACCAGCATAACTGGTCCTTGATGCTCATCACAAGCCATCACTGAGTTCAGCAGTGATGGCCAGATATTTGAGGACAATGAGAACATTTGACTACATAAATTTCTTTTCCAGAATTAAGTTCTTTTGCTTCAGGGCACAGATTGGTCACTGGGAGGAAGAAATTACCCCCCAGGGTAGCAATTTCCCCACAGTTCAAACATTTGCATCTTCCCTGTTGTCTGGGACATGGGCACTCCCACAGGGAGAGCCAGATAAACCACAAATTGGAAAACATAGGTGAGGCGCTAAGGTGAATCTCCCTGATTTGGGACAAAGGCAGATGAACTGAAAGCAATCAAAGCAAAGAGTAGGAGGTGGGCCCCAAGTGAAGCGGGGCTTTTGTCAGCAGGGCACAACTCAGGAAGGAGATAGGAAAACGGCTGCTTTCAGAGACAGTCAGCATTTGCTTATCAACTCTCGTGTGTTTTATCTCAGTGGCAGAAAGCCTACACCCAATAGGTTAAATGAGATCTTACACAGGCCTGTGACAAAGTCACCATGGCTTGATGAGAGGAGAGCAGCCTTGACCAGAAGTCCTGAGGGGTCTCCAGGCACTGAGAACTCCCCCTCACGCAGCCTGGAGCACTACTGGAGACCCAAGTGACAGGGACACGCTTGGAAGCATCACACTACAAGCACAGCATAGGATGGAGATTAAGCAGCCAAGCTACAGCTGGTAGAAGACTCAAACACATGCATGTTTGCCAGGGGCACCAACCCAGGCTCTGCAAGACTGAGGCAGCCACCCACAGGCACACAAAGCAGAAGAGAAGACCGTAACAAGCAACTGATGAATGAGAAAAAAAAAACCAACAAAGTATCATCACAGCTATTCACAGTTACTTTTTGCAGTTACAGTTTCCCCAAATTTCAGATTTCCCCCACTACTCTCAGCCATTACCCACTGAGGGTCCATGCACTTATTTCCAACTCCTTTTCTTCCCCTACTGCTTCCTCCTCCATCCCGCTGCTCACCAGCCCCACATGGGCTGATCCACCTTCTCATCTCATCCACCACCACACATCTCTGGACAGAGCCCAAACACCTAGCTCCTGCCTCTCTTCACTCTGCTATCCCCTTCTCTGAGCACACGCAAAACTTAGGTCACTAAAGCAGCTTTCCAAATCCATACCACACCTTTACTCTCAGGTTCCTTCTAACCACGCCGTCCATCCTACCACACTGTGGGATTCCCCACACCCCAGTTCTCTCCATGCCCAGACTAGGGATATACGTCCACCTATATGTTGTTTTTACCAGGGTTATCCTTCCCACACCACAAAATTGCCTCCTTCCCTGCAAGGCTGTATCTGCAACATGGACATTCACTTCCTCCGGCTGGGCCAGAAAATGGATCTCAGGCCCTCAGAGACACAGCATGGTTTAAGCACATCCTGGCTGTTTGAAGAGGGAGAGGAACAAAACATCACTACCGTTTACTTCTGCAACTTCTCCTCAACAGCAGCACTGTTGTCACCCTTATTGTCACCCACACTCTCTTCTTTCCTACCACTAAGGAATGCGTGCCTATAGTTTCCTCCTACAAACTCAGGACACCCTTCCCACAAATCATCTTCCAGCACCCACTGAGCCTTCCCTTGCAGAGATAAGCCAGGCCACCATGCAGAGGAAGAACTCATGACCAAGCAGAAAAGGTTGTCCAGAAAACCTTTACCTAATCTTTAAGGCTTCTTTTCCAATCACTCCGCAAAGCAACAGCAACTACAGGCACATTACACCATCACAAGGATGCCATTCGTTTTGGAAAGGAGCACACATCCCTTCCTTCTACCCCAGCCCTACTCTGACCAGTTCCACACCACCCTGAGACAGGGAACCAGCAAACCTCAGCAGCAACTTCTTCACACAAGTCTCCAGAGCATCCTTACCTGACTCGTGGCACAGGTAGGAATAAAACCCTTCTGCTTTCAGCATGATGAGGAGGGACCCCCAGCCCAGCAGGACAGCAGAGAAGAGCAGGTTCTCAATGATGGCTGTGAATGCCATCCACCAGCGCCGGCGATGGGCTGTAGCAAGCGTGGGTGCCATTGCTGCGTGGGAAGATGGCCTCGTTCAGAGTCTCAACCTGCAGGGACCAGAACAACATCCAGTGAGTCCACAGGTACAGCTTATGCTGCTCAAAGAGTGCAAAAAAAAGCATGGTTTAAGAAGAGATCTCTCTCCTGGAACGCAGGCAAACCTGCCTGCTGAATGTAAGGCACTCAAGTGTAAAACTCGTTTTTGCAGGTACCAGCTTGCCAAGTTACCCAGAGGGATGGGGGAGCACAGGTGCCCTCGGAGCAGCCCCTCCAGTGCACACACCATGCAACAGAGGAGCGTTCAAGGACTCTGTTCCACTTCCCGAGCAACAGGTATGAAAATGCAGCAAATACCAACTGCCCAGAGCCCACTCCCTCATCACCTGTACAGGGCAGCCGACCCATTTGTAAAGCAGCGAGGAAACACTTCCCAGAGCTTCAGCCAGCACCCCAATCTCCCAGCTGCTTGCAGGCAGAGGCTGGGACCGGGGAGGGAGCCCCACAGCCCTAACAGTGGCTTTAGTGACCCACCAGGTCTGCTCTGCCCCACGTAGGAGCACAGATCTGCTCATGGGTCCTATATATGCAGTTTATACCACAGCTGGCTAATCAAGGAGCACTTTTTGCTAACTGCCAGACCACCCAGCTGGGAGACAAGATGGGTCACATCCTGCCCCATCCTGGCTGTGCAGACAGCCAGGTGAACTGGCCAGGACGGCACGTGTTGCTCCACCTCAGCACACCGGCATCCCTGGGCTGCCCCACAGATGCTGCAGCCGGATTAACTGTCTCCAGCTCCACCTGTCCCAGTCCCTATGGCCCACGAGTGTCCCTATGGCCCATGAGTGCCAGATTTGGCAGCTGACCTGGCTGGCCAAGGGGCTGCTCCGGGGAGCCCTGAGGTGCACAGCACCAGGGCCAACCCTTGGTCATAAGGCAGGTGGCCATTTTAGAGAAGCTGAGCCTTTTCCCAGCCCAGAGCACAGGCCGATCAGGCACGACAGGGAAATCAGCTGGCTGCACACCACAGCCCTAGGCAGTTTCTCAGGACTCTCCATAGGGCCGAGACCCCAGCTCTGGGTTGCTTTAGTGGGGTGAGGGTCTGGCCCTGCTCCCTGCAAGGGTACCCGGAGGACAGGG
>NW_009622259.1:0-7370 GCF_000690535.1 Cariama cristata | reverse complement strand
CGCGCAGGCGGCGGGGAGCGCTGATGGCAGCGTCCTGCTCCCACCGGGCAACCCCCGCCGCGGCTGCGGCTCAGCCCGAAGGCTTCGGTTCGGTACTCCTCGGAAATGATGTTTTCTTCAGCACTAGTGAAAGTTCTGCGCTGGCTCACTGACGCTTCGGCTGAGCAAACGCAACCTCTGAAGGCTCCTTATAAAGCTGCTGTTCGCTCTTGCAGCCTGTGTCCCTGTAAGGTACTAACCCGATTTCCGTGCGAATTTTATGGCACCGTTAGACAGCGGTGTTCTGCAGCCCACTTGCTTTTGGTCTGCGCTTGTTGCTCCTGTTGGTCATGCGGTGTCCTACTCTTAGGAAAGAAAGGGGAGCTAAAGTTTTAAGTGTAAGCTTAGGTTGTGAGCGTGGTTGTTTCCACTGTTGAGAGCACCGCTGAAAGTTAACTGGAGGTAACTGTATTCTTACCTACTTGTCACTTCATTTTGAGTTGCTTAATGGGCTGCTTGCTTGTCAGCTGTCATTGATCTGTGAAGTACTCACAGAGGTACACATGTTATCTATGTGTATCTATCCGGCTGCAGAGGTAAAAGTTGTCAGTGTTTTCTTTGGGCGCATTTTAGAGGTGTAATGAACCTCTCTCTAATTGGTTCCAAGGTTCTGAGTTAAACCTATCCAGAAATTTTTCATTTCAAGTAAATATGAAATCACAGTTTCTTAAAAGAAATACGAAAGAGATCTGAAGGAAAAGTATGCAGACATTGTCGCACTGGAAATACTTTGGAAGGAGTCCGACTTTTAACTTCTTCCAACAATTATTCTGCAATCAAACGTCTTTATCTTGGTCAATTTAGATGTGGTCTGGTCTTTTAAAAATGAATCCTATTAAAATAATACTTGGCATTTCCCCTCCCCTTCCTCCCCAGCCTGGAACTATATTGGCAAATTGTCCTGCGTTAGAGAGAGTTTTAAATTAGCAAGGGAGTGCTTTCCATCAGTATTGGTCGAACGGAACAAATTTTACTGGTAAAATTAAGTTTTGATGATATTCCGGCCCTGGGCTGAATAAAAATGTCATTGTAATGGTAATTAATTAAAAAAAAAGAAGCCTGTGCAAGGTAAACTTGCCCAAGGATATTTTCAGTTAGAGATAGGATACTGCTTTGGAAGTGATTTCCTGTGACAATCTCAGGTGCCTGTTATATTTGTAAAAGAGCTTGAGATACAGGGAAAGCGATGGCTGGCAGACTATGCAGAGAAATAAAGGTAATCGTTTCTCTTTTTCAGGTGAAAAATTGGAGGAGTTTCTTCGCTCACTGAACAGCAGCAAACCTTTGTATTTGGGACAGACTGGGCTGGGTAATATTGAAGAACTTGGAAAACTTGGGCTAGAGCCTGGAGAGAATTTCTGCATGGGAGGGCCGGGAATGATCTTCAGCCGGGAGGTTCTCAGGAGGATGGTGCCACATATAGGTGAATGCCTTCGAGAAATGTACACCACTCATGAGGACGTGGAGGTCGGCAGGTGTGTCCGAAGGTTTGGAGGAACTCAGTGTGTTTGGTCCTATGAGGTAAGTGACAGTGTAAATTGCAATGTGCTCTTTGTTTACAAAATTTTACATCTTGTGATATAAGTAGCTGTATGTGTAATCTCTTTCCACCATAGTTATGTTTTAATGCATGCATCAGAATGTAAACTGCAGACTGGAAGGAAAAAAGAGAGGAAAACATTCATGGCATGTTGCTACAAGCGTATTTATTTCTACTTGCGTCTTTCAGTTTTCATCGGTGGCGATTACTGCAGCCTTATTGTAAGTATTGCTATGCTGTAAGTTGCTAAAGCCTTACCTTGAGGATTTCTACATATAATCCTTGGCAGGATGCTGCTGTATTTGCTGTATGCTGTTCAGGCTGGATCTTTTTAAGAACTTCTTTTTCGATAAGCATGTGGCACATCTGTTTGTTCTGCATTGCAGGTTCTTAAAATATGTTGTGATATTTGAAGAAGAATTACCTGTTTTTTCTTAATTACTCAGATCTATTTTAATGGAGTTCATTACTGGCAAAAGCAGAAATAGTGGTTTGTGTTTTTTTGTCTTGTACAGAAATGAAATTTGCTACACTGTCTGTGGCTATGATACACTTTTAATAGTATTTTTCTTAGTGTAAAACAGTGTCAAAATATATTAAGGACACATGCAGCGTAACAAATCTTCCTGTGCTGAAGTCATTTTAGGAGCAAATGACTTCATTCAGTAGTAGCATTTTCTAAAGTAATAAAGATGTGTTGCAGTACCCAAAAAGTTTGCCTGCAATGCCATGACTAAAACTCAGGCCTATATTTCTGGAAATAACTGTGGTTAGTGGCAAGACTATCTTTGCAGATAAAAATAGACTAAGTGTGCAACTGCCAGAAAGGGTAAAGGGTGATATCTAATACGATGAGTATGGTTTTAGTTATTTTGACCGGTTCTTCAGTATTAATATATGCTTGCTCTTGTGGCACTCCCTCGTTAAGCTGGAAAAATAATTTAAATGGGCCACTGAAAGAGGTATGTTCTATTAATGACAAAAAGAGGAAAAATAATTAATTTTGTGGATTAGTGCTTTACTGAATGGCCTGGGGAAGGGTGGCCATTTTAAAAACGAGTTTGGTAGGTTAAGGTGCATGTGAACAGGTGAATGAAAGTAAATACTGAATAGTTGATACTAACGAGGTAGAAATCTTAGAGGTGGAAATCTTGTCCTTTACTTCACAATAGAAAGATGCTTTTAGAGACTAGTTCAATAAATTTTGTAAATGCTAGTGTAAAATAATACACCCATTGCACTGGTAGAGCAGGGAAGGCATATATCATACAGGTGGATATCGACATAGGACTAGTGGTTCTTAGTCAGACTTCCAAACCGCACGCTACATTGGCAGCTTAATCGTACACTCTGATGTGTTTAGACCGTGTCTGTACGACGTCGTTTTCAAATCCTTACGGGCCACTGATGGGTAGCAGAATTATGATTCTGCCTTGACAGTCATATCTTGGAAGGGGTTTTGTTTTGTTTTGTTTTTTTTCTGGTTTGTCTTCTTGGGAAGAAATCTGGGGAAGGGAGGAAAACTGATAATGAATAACATTATCACTATAGTTGTAATTTATTTTGGTGTTGAATGTCAGGAAATTTCGGCTCCAGGCCCTGAGTGTAAGTGGGCTAGAGCAAAAAAATATGTTTACTTTCTTCAGTTTTAGAGACTCAGTTACATGACTACACAGAATCTCAACTTTTAATGGTAGGATTGGGGCCTGAAAACATAAACTTTGTGGAAAAAATGTGTGTTTTATGGGATCTGGAATAGACTGACACTAGACTTGAATGTCAATTGCCTTTGAGGGCTCTAGGTCTATATAATAAAGAATGGGAAAAGAAAAAAAAAGAGTGTTAGACGTTGCAATAGTGGCTGCTCATTTCTGACCAGTATTTCTGTCCGTTAGAAGAATCTTTGATTCTGTTGCTGGTACAGGAGATGCTCCAGAAGATGCAGATGATTAAGACAAAGCTGCTTAGAATGCTATCCCAGTGTTCAATCTGTGTTGAAGGGAAGGAGCGAAACAGGGTGTCTGGAGAGAGAGAAGTTGCATTCATGCTTTGGCATAGTTTGTGTTGTGTAGTTGATTGTTTCAGGCAGCCCGATACTGCACCTGAACCGATTGGCAGGTTGCAGGTTGGTAAATTAGTTGGTGACAAGGGTGACAATTTTTCTTAGGGCACTGAAACAGTTACTGTATGCTTTTTCATTCCTGCCTTAGATCAGTAACACTCTTTGTGTACTAGAAGGGGAATTATTCTCTTGGATACACGTGTGCAAAACCTAAGAATGGGAACAGGACTTTCTGCATAGCCAGGTGCTCTTTTGTTCTGAAGTCCTCTTGTTGTATGTAAATATTAAACTGAGTCCTGTTGAGCTGCAAGACTTTTATGAACTTCATTGCTTTTGGGAAGATGCATAATTTGTATTTAGTATGTGTTGCTGAAGGCTAATATAAACTGGAAATGATCCATTAAAATTCGTAGAAGCAGAAAAGCTCTAGAAGAGTTTAATCACTGTTGCATCATTTTTTTACTGGATTTCTTTTCTAAGAACTGGATTGGGAAGTCTCTTTTTGGTGAGGATGAAAGAAATTAAAGAGTTCAAGAGAAAACCTGATGTGCTTGGTCTTTGTTGGGTGGCTCAACTGGTGTAGATAAGACTGGCTGCCTGTCAGGGTTTACTCTGCTGCCTTTTAGAGTTAGCTAGTTTTTGGGGTTGTTAGCTGTGCTGGCTTATACACATGATGTGCTTGCTGGCAAGGAGAGGGTTACAACTTTGACCTTTTTATTTTTTTTTTCGGCAATATGTTTTTTTTTGTCAGCATGAATAAGAAAAGAAGTAGTGTAGGAGCCTACAATGAGCCACTCTCATTCTGGAGGCTTTCTAGAGTTTAATTCTTGTTCTGCCAGATCTGAAGCCAGGGCTAAAGGCTGGATCTCTCACATCCCAAATGACTTATGGCTGAGGTGATGACTCTCTGTCTCTGCTGATGGAGCTTCTCCACTTTAAATAAAGAATTAGTAATGGGATTGCTGAGAGAGTGACTCTAATGACAGGTTTTTTAGGGCGCTTGTGCGGCATGGGGGAGAAAAAAACCTGCCCTCGGGCTGCAATTTGACATAAACATGGGCTTTCACTGAAGGGCGGTTGCTGCTCTCGGTTGCTGACCTGTTCTGCAGGACTTGTGCAGGCCTGTGGCAAGCTGGAGAAGGGGCAAGATCCCCTTGAAACCTGAACCTGACCAGAAGTGTTTTCTTCTGCTGAATCAGTACTCACGGCAAAGCTTTGCTGAGCATGAGCATCAGAAGAAAGAAGACGTGATCAAGTTCAGCCTGGAAGGAAGGGGCAGGAGGGTGTCAAACTGCCCTTCTTAAGAGCAACAAAGCTGGTAAAGGGCCTGGAGAAAAACTCTTAAGAGGAGCGGCTGAGGGAGCTGGGGTTGTTTAGTCTGGAGAGAAGAGGCTGAGGGGAGACCTTATTGCCCTTTACAACTACCTGAAAGGAGGTTGTAGTGAGGGGGGGGTTGGTCTCTTCTCCCCAGTAACTAACAATAGGACTAGAGGAAAAGGTCTCAAGTTGTGCCACGGGAGGTTCAGGCTGGACATTAGAAAGAACTTCTTCACTGTTAGAGTCGTTAAGCATTGGAGTGGGCTCCCCAGGGAGGTGGTGGAGTCACCATCCCTGGAGGTGTTCAAAAAACGTTTAGATGTGGTACTTCAAGACACTTTTTAGTGGCTTTAGCGGGCATGGTGGCATCGGGTATACGGTTGGACTTGATGATCTTTGAGGTCTCTTCCAATCATAATGATTCTATGATTCTGGCAGCAGCTTACATTCAGATTGGCTGAAAGCAACAGCGGAACTGCAGCCTACATCTAGTACATTTCCTTGCTACATGAGAAAGTATCTACTAGAAGCGTTGTATTTTGGATGAATCATTTTCTTTCTGCAGAAGATCCATCCTTATTCTGATATATTTTTCAACTGTATCTTAATCTATCCATCAGTTTTGATGAAGCTGTAATGATTAAGATGTAATAAACCTGACAAATTTGTCTAAAATATCTCTGTAAAAAGACTTTTTGGTTTTGTTAGATGTTAGCAACTTCTGCCTCCCCAAATCAATAACAGTAGAGATTAAAAAGGGCCTTTTACTTTTGTGCTTTCAGAATACATATTTCAAACTAGTACTCTCTCTTCCACTAATTTCGAGGCCTTGAAATGTTTTTCTTTAAATGAATGAAGAGATTAGCTTGATTTTAGTGACTCATACTTGTTTTATTCTCTGGAAACAAAAACATAGTTAAAAAACTGAGATGCTGTGCTGTTCCTGCTTTGCTATTTAGGAGAGACTTGACTGTAGAGGACCATTTGGAAAAAAAGGCTGATTGCTTTATTCCCCTTCTTCATTTTTTTTTTTTTTTAAATAATATTTCTGGTTTCAGAAGACCATTTTGTAATTTGTAACCTAACTTTGTAACAGATCAAATAGTGGACTTCCACAAAAGGACAAAATAAAATGCAATGCTTGAAGTAAGTGTCTATAACAATTCAAGCAGAAATCAAACATTGTCAGGATGTAAATGCTGACTATCAGAGAAGGTTTTTCTTCGGGAAATGAAAAATGTCAAATGCAGCATAAAAAGCCTTAAAGACCATTTGTCAGCATATTTGGGACATTTATTCTAATGTTAAGTTCGTAAAATGTTTCTTTTTGTAGCCTTTTTTTCCCTTTCTGTGGGAGAAAATATCATAGAATCATAGAATATCTCAAGTTAGAAGGGACGCATAAGGATCATCAAGTCCAATGCCCTCTATGTTCCTTTTAAACTTAAAAACTACATTCATACAAAAAACTGCATTCGTACAAAACTCCTCATATACTTTTGATCTTTTGGTAATGCATATGTTGATGTTGAAAGAAAATATTATATTTTCTACGTACAAGCAGCCCATGTTAATGATTGTATCTGTTTTCCCATTGTTTTTTTCCTTTTACAAAGTTCTGTGACAACCGTAGAATACAGTCTTATTACTATAACATTTTTTTAAATAATACAGATCTCTAATATCCTATTTGTTGTTGATTCCCAGCAGTTACAGTAAATACTACAGTAAATATCCTGGGAAAATGCCTATTTGAATCAAACTACATGCTCAAAGACGTTCCCTTTACAGTGCACCGGTGGTGTGACTGTCTCTGGAGGTGCTGAGACCTTCGTAAGCCATCTTCTGGCTTCCTCTAAAAACGCTTTATCTTTTCCTTTTTAATGTCAGTTTTCATTCCTGGTGCGTTTTAATTTTTCATTCGAGGCATTGACTCTCCCTTTGGTGAAGATGTTGGTGGATCACAACTCAGCTTGGAGTTGAGCACTACACTAAACAGAAGCATTAGAGGCGTATTTGCCTTTGATGATGGTAAGATGGTATTTTGTTCATTTGGGTGCTGGAATTATCAGTCTTGAAGCAGCAGTACCCACACTCACTTAAACTGTTGGTTTTAGGCAGCTTCATTAGGTAATTGTGTAAAAGCAACCACCGTTTTAAAAAAGCATAGAGTGATCTATCAGTGAGCCTAGAATAGAAATGCATGGAAGACTGGATAATTAAGACTGTAGCAGGGGTCTCTGAGGGTACATGGAGAGGAACAGGGTGATCACAGAAGCCTCAGAACTATTTGCATAAATGGCCAGTTACTGATAGAGGATTGTGTATGTAGTGCCTTAACTATTTGTTATTAATAGCTATCTGATTACAGCAATGTTAAAGGTAGTTATAGAATCATAGAATCATTATGGT
>NW_009622258.1:0-1240 GCF_000690535.1 Cariama cristata | reverse complement strand
GGTTGCAGGGGCCGGAGGGTCCCGGCGGCAGGCTGACAAAACGGGGGGGCTGTGGGTTTCGTCCCGCCACCCGTGTTCCTTCCGCACCCCACGCACCTCGCTGCAACACAGCCTCCCCACCATGCATAGTCCTGTGCAGAAACCGAGAGAAAGAAAGGGAAGTTGGGGGAGACTCTACCGTGCAGCCTTCCTAGGAAAACATCAACGCCTTTGATGGTGAAGATGGCAGAGTGTGGAAAAAAAGATCTTAGAGCGTGAGTAGGATGACTCCGGCATGGCTTACAGTAACCCGGGCACATGGGGTTCCCCGTCAGTTAAGGGGGGCTACCCCTTCACTTGTCTGGAGCCATCGTAATCCCTACAGATACGCACCATCTGATAACTTGTAACCCAGATAAAGAAATAAACGTTTTCAGAGAGCTTATGCTACTCAGAGGACTACATGTGTTTTCACAAATACATGTGTAAATGCACATACATTCCCGCAGCGTGGTTTTGCCAGTAACTTAGAAGTGAGGTAACCGTTACACGGAATTCAGCCACACGATGTCTCGCAAGGTAGTTTTAGGCTGAGGAGGTTCAGCTGAGGCATTTTTGGCATCATACTGCTCCGTGAACACCAACAATGATTTAAGACAGTGTGCCACCAAAGAAAATGCACATACCACTCAACTATTTAAAACTTTACTTCCAACAGTTTGCAAGTGATCAGTGTTGCTACTCCAAGCTGCAGCCTTTGTTCTCTCACACACTGAGAGTATCCTAAAGGTCCACCCGAGAAGTGGATGTCATTGCTTTGGTAGTGGCAAGGTGTTTAAGAAAGGAAGGACATAAATGCATAGGAAATCAAGCTTTACTTATCCCACAGAAACAAAATTCTTGGGAAATGTGGTCATCATCTGCTTATATAGATGGGTCAACTAAAGGATATGCTTATGAGCAGCAAGATCGCTGTTGAGGATAGTTTTACTGACAGATCTATTTCAGTTGGGGGACTGTATAATCAACAAAAGCATTTTCTTGGTAATAAAAGTGATGTCTACATTTAGATGATTTTCTGTTTTATTTGTGTGCCAGCAACTTTTTTACAGTATAGAATGGATTTTAAATGTTAGAGCCAATAATACAAGCTAGAGTTCTGGTGGTCTAACAACCAGTTTACATTCTTTCCTTCCCCTCCAGATTTAAATATGTTAGCGCTTCCCTACATAAACCCCCAATTATCTGAAATAATAATAAA
>NW_009622257.1:0-1240 GCF_000690535.1 Cariama cristata | reverse complement strand
ATAGGGAGGAGGTTGGGTGAGACCAGGAGAAATTTGGGGGGGGGCATAAGGGAATCAAGCACAAGAGGGACCCCAGCAAGAATCTGGGGACCCCAAGCGGACCCAACAGCACCAGGGGACATCCCCCCTCGTCCCCCAGCAGGGACCTCCACGGAATTTGGGAACCCCAGGGGAACTCAAAGGCAAGGTGGGGACCCCAGAGGGGAACACGCAGGATCAGGGGGACGCTGGGTCACACTGGCACAGGATATGGGGGATCCCAGGAGGACCCTAGGGTGACTTTGGAGACCCTGGGAGTCTTTGGGGGCCCTGGGGTGACTGATGGAGACATTGGGGACCATGGGGTGATCGAAGGGGACACTGGAGACCCCAAGGGGAATAAGCAGGACCAGGAAGACCATGGGACAAAAAAGCGTGACCCGGGGGACCCCAGAGAACACTTTGGGGGTGACTCAGGGGAATACCAGGCACCCCAGAGGTTCCAGAGATCATTCTGCGAACCTTGGGGTGACCTAAGAGAATATTGGGTACTGTGGGGAGACCCTGGTGTGACCCAGAGAGACACTAGGGATCGTGGGGTGACGCAGGGGGACATCATAAAGACCGAGGATAAAAGACAGCAGGGCTGGGGAGCCCCTGGGCATGACAGGATGACCCCACAGGATGCCAAGGACTCCGGGGAGCCCTGCTTGGGGACACTTTGGGGACAATGACACGGACCTGTCAAAGGCCTTGACACGTCCCAGGAGCTTCTTGTTGTTGCGGCAGTTGATGAGGACCTGTGTGTTATTCTTAACAGACTGCGTGAGGACGGAGAGCGGCCCCGTGTTGAACTCCTCCTCTTCCCGCTTCTGCAGCTCCTCCGGCGTCATCTCACTCTTGGGCTTGTTCAACAGGCTCCTGCGTGGTGACAGCGAGGGGACAATGAGAGGACAACACAAAGAGGGAGCATCCAGATGGGGACATTATAAGGTTGGGGATGGTGGGGCTGGGAGTACCTGTGATAACGGGGGGGGTGGTGTTGGCAGGGGACACCAGGAGCGGCAGAAGACATTCGGGATGGGGAGCTAGGGGTGGCAGGTGACACCAGGGTGCCTGGGGACACCAACGGTTCTTGCAGGGGACAGCAGGATGGGGACCAGGGGGTGGCAGGGGAAACCGGGCGTTGGCAAGGCACACCAGGACGGACCATGGAGGGTACCAGGGGACACCAGGGGTGCCCAGGAACACTGAGGTTAGT
>NW_009622256.1:291-14350 GCF_000690535.1 Cariama cristata | reverse complement strand
ATTGCAACTTATTTACAGTTTTATTTATGAGGATTCAGGGAAAGGTGCCAGCCTGAAACGCTGCTGCTCAGTCCCGGGCCGGTCCGAGGCAGTGGGCTGGGGCAGCTGGGAGCTAACGGGGACTGCCGTTCGCCCCGGGCAGAGCAGAGAGCAGCTCCGCCAGCCCCCCTGGAACCGCGGGGCGGCGGGTGCACGGGGAGGGGGGCTGCCCCAGGCTCCCGACCCCTTCGTCGTTTTGCATTTACAAAGAGAGATCCGCAAGCTCATGCAGAGCTCATGCAGAAGAGGGGAAGAAACCCCGAGAAGGCAGAGCAGAGGAGGGCAGGGAAAACTTCCTCTCATGGGAAGGGGCAGGGATGGTCGCTGCTACCGGTATGAGTCCAAGATCGCCTTTTGAAAAAAGCGCCCTTGTCTTCTGCCCTACCCTTCGCAAAATTACTGCAAAAAACCTGCTGTTTATGCTTGTATGTATTCCTCGTGCGTTCCCATTCCTTTCCCTGATGTGGCTCGTTTAGTCCAAAATCTGTTTAGTAACTGTGAGGGAAGGTTTTAAAAGAAATAAAGTCTTAGGAGGAGCACCTCTTCCCATTAAACTGCAGAGGTGCTGGGATTTTCCTTGCAGAGGCTCTGGGCTGCCTGGAACCAGCCAGCAACCGCTCTGCTGGCTCCCGCATGTGCTTGGGCAAGGACAAGACGATATAAAGCCTCTTACAGCATCTAGGGCCAGACTCTCAGATCATCCAGCTCTCCCAGGCTTGATTGTACCTTACGGCTAAAGAAATGCACCAAATTAAATCAGTCTGCGACAAATCTTACTACACGCAAAACTTAAGACCTGTTAAAGTGCAGAAGGATGCTTGGGTTTGACCACAGACCTCTGCCAGCAAAAGATGAAGAGGATTCCTGGGTCTTTTACTTGAGGTACTTGTTCAAAAAGAGTGACAACCACTAATTAACCCATTCAAGTGCAAAATTCACCAGTGATCCTCACTTCTCCTGATTTCATCTTTCCCAGAGATAAAAAACATCATCAAAGTGGACAAAGGAGCTGAGTTTAGACTCTCTTCCTGCCTGTGACTGGGAAAGCATAACAGCAATGCGGAGAGGAATGACATCTGGATTTGTGGGAAGGTGATTTTATTTCTTTGCGGGATGAAACGATTTTGGACAACTCTCTCTTTGCTCCGGATTTCTGCTGGATGTTGGACTTTGGGGTGAAGAACAAATTGTAGCCCCAGAGGAAATGCATCTCAGGGGACCTGTGAGCACTGATTCCCTGTCTGGAAGCCAGCCCCTGACACCAACAGCTGTTGGTCTTTGTTGGATGCTTGCTGGGCAAAAAGAACACAGACTGAAGATGAAGATGGGCGTCTCAAGTCAGAAAGTCCGCAACGTAGGGGATAGTTATCCTCTGTAATACCTTCCATTCCCCCAGGTGCCCCTCTGCTTACAGGCTTTGTTATGAAGACTTCTCTTCTGCCGAGGGACTGGGGAGCCACCGCTGATGGCAGCTTCAGCAGAGGCTCGTGGGAGCACTGGGAAACAGCGTGCTCCCAAAAGCCGGGCAGGCACGTCGGGATGGTGCCGCAGCAGCAGGCCCACAGCTGAGTGGGGGCAGGGGCCTCCTCAGCAAGGGGATGGGTGCCCCCGCAGTGAGCACCCGAGGGAGGGGACCTCCCAATACAGAAGTGGTTGGTTACACATCGCATCCCAACTGTGCGTGGGAAGTACAATGAAGCTAGAGGCTCATGGCTGTGCATGCATGCAGGGACTTTACTGTTCTGTATGCGGTGTTATGGTTCATGTCCCACTGGCTGATTCACTTTATGGGCTATCAATGAAAAATTCTCAGGGCCGAAGTACTCGTGTGAAACTAGTTGCAACCAAAATATGTGCTTTGCTGTTCCTTATTAAAGTAATGACACCAAACAAACATTTATACTGCAGGCTGATCATTCATTGAAAAATAGGAAATAATATTTCTGCAACCTGTTTCTCAGAAGATGCTATTCAAAGCAGAATAAAGTAAAATCTGGTAAAATTAATGAAAATTCAAGCAAATAAAATTTGTTTTGCAAGCTGAATATTAAAGGCAAGTCAACTACTAACCAACCCTTTTCAGCTGTTCTTAAGGTACTTTTTCACCAAGTCTCCTGTTAGTACTCCTTGTTTTTTTAAGCAACAAATAAGCATAGACATATAGCCAGAATAACCCATCTTTCTAAAAGCGTATGGTTCACACGCGAACTTTAGAAAACAGCTGTGTTTTCAGTTGCCTCCAAATTTGTCACATGTCTGCTGGTTTGTCAGCCTTTTATTTTCCTAATGATTTTGACATTTGTGCCAGGCACTTCAGGCAGGAGGAACATTTTCCACACTACTGGCATGCTCCTGCGCTACCAACATGGAAAGAAAGATTCTCATTGATTTCAGTGGTGCTGGATCAGGCCATTAGAGCACACTAAGTCTTTTATAATGAATGTTTTCATGCCATATATTTTCCTGAATAAATAAATACATCTGCTGGCCTTGTAGCAGTGTACAGTTCTGTATCCATCAAAATGACACAGCCTGAATATATAGAGATTTACTTGCAAATTAAGATGAAACCTTACAACTCTTTTATGGCAGTCTGAATCAATTTGTTGGTATGAACACAACTATATTCTGTCTTAAGAACTGGTACTTAGTATTAAGTGTAATTTCTGCGCACATGACAGGGCCAGTTTAATAGGATCTTTCTTCTTCACGAACAGGGTTAGCTCTATCAGGATTAGCTATTGCTCCTTTGCACCGTTCTGTCAGCAAGATACCCAGAGGAAGGAGCTAATGCAAGTGATGTGCCAATTCCTGAATAATTAAATAAAAAAGTCTGTGATATACATGGGTGCACACATGAGACAAATAAATGATAGATAAGGTCTAAGATTCACTCATTTAATGTTAATCCCAAGAGTTGTCTCACACACGTTCAATTTGATGCCTAGCAGTTGGAAACAGGTTTTAGGTTAGGCAGATAGAGGTATGAGCACAAGCTGCAGTTCTGACCACAATCAGAACAAAATATTCCAGACTTGCCTCAGTAGATACCCGCCACCATGTAATTTATCACTAATTATGCAAATACTATTTCCTGGTCTTATTTTCTCTCAAACATCATTAGAAACCACAGAAAGATCATTCTATTTCAGTCATATATTAATTTTTGCCTACCGACTATTGCTCAAAGGGCCACAGGCTACAAGGGGATATGAACAAAATAATTTTTTTATGGGTTCCCATTTTGCCTGAAACAGAACAAAAATATTGATTTGGAAGGCTTCCAAGGAGAAGGAAGTTGTAAAATTACTGTTCTTAAGCGGTATATGTGAATGTAGAGATTTCATATCCTCTGGATAGGTAAGTGATAACAGAAAATCACACCTCTTTGAAAACCAAGCTCAGGCAAGAACCCAGGCTTGCCTGGGTATCTGGGTTCCCATGCAGAACTGAATGAGTATGTTATCGCTTGCAAATACAGCACAGGGAGCGCTTTGCTGAGGGTCAAACCCATGACTCCAGTTTATGGTGTGAGCTGCATATACAGGTTTATTTTGAGCATGAAAGAACACAGCAGTAAGCCAGAAAACAAAAATATGCAACCCAATCACCACATTTTAATCTCCTTTTAAAAGTGTGCCATTTCCTCTGTTTATTGGTAAAACTTGGAATGGTGGCTTATGCATAAAATGGTACAGATTATTAGTAGAGGAGAACAGACTATTACCTCTTTTGAGAAAAATCTTTGCAGGCAAAATTACAAAATGGAAAGACCTCCTTGTAGTTCCAAGCCCTTGTCTCTAACAGCTAATAAATCGTACTTATGATTTGTCCTGCACCGCTGTTAGCCTAAATTCCAAGGAAATCCTGAGAACACTTGCAAATCCCTGACAACCAAGGAGAAAGAGGTATGGAGAGAAACCTCAAATCAGACATGGTTGTTAGCAGTTTATTGTTAAGAGGTGACTGAAGTTTAGGGGAAACGCATTCTTTTATATTGGCAATATATGGCTACATGTAGCTATATGTATATGTGACTCACTCAGTCTCAACCATCATTTTTTATGACTTTTTGTAATGTCAGTGAACTAGAGGAGTCTTTGGCCAGGGAAAGGCACCCTGTTGAAAGAAAGAAAGGTGAACCAAACGACAAATCATTCTGCTCCCTATTGTAACGATGTCTGTTATTCACCCCCCTCCCCAACCATATCTCTAAAATGCCCCCCAAATAATTCTGGGCAAGATATAGGAAAAGATACTTCCCAGAGCCAGTACCTTACTGTATTTTACTTTTATCCAGAAATCATTTGCTGTTCTTGAGCACCAGCCAAGTGAACAAAATAACCCTCAGCTGTGCAACATATGAATCTTCCTTGGCTTAAATTTACGCCTGCATAGAGTGCTAAAATCTCAGATAGAGATACAATCCTGAGAACTATTTGTAAGCAGGACAAAGCTTCCTTTATACTGAAAAAAATTAGACCACTGGCCCACAAAAGAGCTTTTCATAAACAATTTTGGTTTTCTTGTGTTTTTGTTTCCTCAAAACGCAACAGCCCCTGGTGATTAGCAGATTGAAACCCGGCAGTTTAAGTAAACAAACAAATACACGACAAATACAGTCAGCTCCTTCTCTACCAGCCTATCAGACTTCCCACCACCTGGAAAATAGATCTTTTTACTACACTTCATCAGAAAACATAGTGTTTCAAATAATGAACCACAAGAAATTTCAGTTTATTCTGGAAACGGAGGCATTTTTAACCAGGATGGCATATCATGCCTTATGAAAATGTTTAACAGGTCTAACTCAAGCAGTCTGGCCCAGGGCCCTGGCCTTAGACTGAGACCCCCCTACACCCGCCAGCATGGGGGACACACCTAACCTGGGTGCTTGTGCCCTTACACGGAGAACAAAGACCTTCGCAATGCATTGATCCATGCTGCTGTGAGTGTGCATAAAATTACACTCGTGTGTGAATTCAGTGGATCAGGAGAGCTGCTTCTGCTGGGCAAAAGGAACCATTCCTTCTGCCCACACAGCCGATGAAAAACACCGGTGTCCCAGTAACATGATTTTGGTGACATTAGTATAGCAGGAGAACCTAAGAGCTAAGGCTTCCCAGACATTACTCTTCATCTTAACGGACATGCTACACTAAATCTACATTCCTCATGCCCCTTTTTATGTTCCTTAAACAAGTAAGCTAGATTAAACACAATAAAGTTTAGAGTGGTATTTGAAAATAGATAAAAATCTCACTGGATTTTGTAATGACTACTCAGATCAGATTTTGCCCAGTTACTGTTCAGATAATGGAAAGAGTTTCTAATCCTGGCAATCTCTACTATCAGATCCATATGTTAAGCATAGATATTGGAATAATTTTAAAATCCACACATTTATGGATTTATAAATTATACCATTTATGTGGGGTGACATTTTCTTCAACATCCGAGTGTATCAAATCCAATAATAGTAATCAAACAGTGTTAAAAGCCTATCAATAAAAACCATCTGACTTTTCCTGTAGAAATTCAGCCGAGTAAAAGTGTGGCAGGTACATGACACCGACGGGTTATCAAACCCATTTTCTCGTGCTGGAGAGACTAGACCCCAAAACACAGTGCACGCAACAGGGTGATGTCTTATAATAGGTCCAAGATTTTGTAAAATTTTGTAATTGTAAGCAGCACTGTGAGCACTGTGACTTTCCTTTTGATGTGACCAGGCAGGCAGTTCAGCAAAATGGGACAGGACCGTTGAACACTCTCAATGTCACGTCTCACTTAAGAAATGGACCACCTGGTGCTTCTGGTTGCTTTTCAAATGTAGAACCAAATCAAATAGATTTGGTAATTTGATTTGGGACTTAAGAAGTGTGAATTGTTACAGGAAGAGCCACATGAGAAAAGGACTATCACAACTCTGGGGCTAATAATAAATGTGAAAGAAAAAGAAAAAAAAAAGAAAACAGCATTACATCCTGTCTGCATGTTGTCAGTGTCATCTACGATGCTGTTGTGTCTGTCACCTGTGATCTAAGCTCACCCACCCCAGAGGCAGAGGGCTGTGCTTTCAAGAACTGGAAGAGCATGGCTCTGGCCTGTTCTTCTGAAGATTTTTTCCTAAGTTTAAAATCCATTGTATTTAATAAAAAGGTGATGGCATATCTGGATGTTGTTGGCAGCGGTCACATCCATACAGGGACACCCAGAACTGTGGTCACTGCCAGCCTGCAATTTGTTTCCTGGAGCCTTCATCAGCCGCCGGCTAGCCTGAGCCTCGCCAGTGGCCACATGATGTACAAGCGGTGCCACCAATTGCTCACATTTGCTGGGTTTGTAAGTCTCAGGGTTTGTTCTGCATCGGCCCTGTCTGCATTCAACTATGCTGTTAGTTCAGACTGACTGGCCGTCTGATTCACCAGTATACCTGAGCTGAGATATATGGGCAAGCCCAGGCATTCATTTTACTATAACACATTGAATTCTGAGTATCTGACTAAGAAGGCTTCAGATCCTAACAACATTACTCTTGTAACTTTTGCTAGCCTTCAGGGAACTGAGAGGAGGTAATGGAGTGGGGATGTCACACTTACACATGGCTGCTAGCTGGACTAGGCTGGGATTTAGCTAGCCTGTTCTCTCTGCACACTCATGGAAACCGAATCTGGCTCATGTGGCTCAAAGTATTTCTCAGTCAGGCATTCCTTTTCCATGTCCCAGTGTTCAAAAAGGTTCAACGTGCATATTCTTTGCAAAATGTTCTGAAATCATTGCTGAACTACTTTTTATTTCTGGCTGCTTGGACTCAAAAAAGACCTAGTGCTTTTCTCACATCTTTCTACTGGTGCCAGGAAAAGGATCAATCTGATCTGCCACATTTCTTCACAAATCTCAGGAGGTACCCAGCCTCACCAACTCGTATCCACCACTAAAAAACCCATATGTTTTTAATCTATATACATTCAAGTTATTTCAGTCAGCGTAATTTTTTTCCTTACCACAGTTGTACCCTGGGGAGAAACTATGTCAAGTATGAACTTCTACGGCTATAATGAAGATATGGCAAAGCTTTCCTTTCCTTGTTTCTTTTATGGAACAAGACAATGATTTTAGATGGAGTAGATTCCACTTCTGAAGATTCTGCTATGTCATATCTAGCCAATCAACTCTCAGCCTCCCTTAAAAATATAGCAGGGCACTCCTATATGGTCAGGCTATGTGTTTAAACTGGAAGTGTTGACAAAAAAACTAGAGAAAAGCTTCTTGTTTATGAGACACGCGGGGGAAATGATTCAGAAAATAAAAAGTAAGCTTCCATGTAAGCTTTTTAAAAATGGAGGTTTCCCATCTGGAGGCAAAAAGTTTATGAAAGGTCATTCAGCTCTGCAGCATTTAGCTGTAAAACCAGAAAAGTCAGTATAAACAATGGATTGCTTCTCTGAGGATCAAGTAATCAGGTAGAATCAGTCACAACTCTTCTGCTGAAGTGAGATGGACAGCACAACAAGCCAAGAGCTAAGCCCCATCCTGGCTCAGCAGAGACAGCGCTGATGTCAGATCAACAAGGTTCACGTTCCTGCTCCAGCGTGTTAGTCTCCTCCCTAGAGCACTCCCCAAGGATATGGAGGTTGAATGGGATGGTTTGGACCCCATGAATTCTCTACCAAACTTTCTTCTTAGATGTTAAAATTTTCTGTTGGGCTTTTATGTTGCAAGAGAGTCCTACACATACAACTGATGAGGGTTTTTTGTAGGTGGGTCTTGCTCTCTCTCTCTTTTTAAGATCTTTTAAATGGGTTTTGGTTGTAACCCAGTGTGGAATAGCAACACATTTTTAATCTAAAAAATCTTTTGGGACAAGGAAACCATTTCCTGCCCAGCTCTACAATTAATCACAGCACATCCCTCTTACAGTGTGCTACAGATAAATAATTCATTACAGCTGCCTCTTCCCTCCATGCGGGGTAGGCAGTTGTGATCATTACTACAGGAAGAAGGAGAAAGTTAATTCTTTCTATGCCAGCCTCCAGAGAAGGATTTAGACCCTCTCACAAGGAGTTCTGATGAATTAATAAACCTCCTCAGTATTTACCACACTTGTCCAGAAACTGAGTTCAATTGCAGCTCCTTAATTTTCCAGATAACATCTTTAGAGTTTGAGAAGGCTTGCCTAACCAGTGCCTACAGTCAAACTGTGAACAATTATTCTTACTTTCATTAACAAGATGGATCAGGATTTTACTGCAGTATAAGCTATACAAATATCAGGATGAACCTTTACAGTCATTGCTACCGCAAGTAGGAGTCATGATTGCTGCTTTGACTTTTGTGCTGTTTTGACAATGCAGCCCTGATCCACGCTTTAAAAAAAAATATTTGTTGGTGTCTGGCCAATTAGGGATGAAAAAAACAGATAGACAAGTATGGAAGCAGCCTGTTAACATTGGTAGGATCTAAGTGAGCCAAAGGCAGAGTGAGTTTGGCAGGGAGGGTAGAGGAAGGCAGCGCGGACCTGTGCGGTAGCACAGGCAGGGAAACCAGGGCAAAGTCCCATCAAAGCTGTTGTCTGCCTTCTGGGAGCTTCTGCTTGCAGGCCCCTCTGATCTGAGATTTTGTTTAAAAGCCAAATCCCGATCCCATATAGCATAAGCATAAGCTATGTGAAACCTATTGCTCTAAATCCACCACTTGCACGGAGAAACGTGCTCCACGTGCAGCCAAGGCGCTGCCAGGGTCCTGGGGGCATTGATGGGCCTGACCAGCCCCACCTGGGACCCTCACCATACCCTGCCCATTGGCCCAAGGGATCTGTTTAAAGCTCAGCCCAAGGCAATTGCCCTCTTTGCCTAGCCATGGTTCCTGCTCAGTTGCACCCTGACCCGTGAATTGATGTCCCTGACCCTATGGAGGTGCCTGATGCCCTGGGCTGAGAGCAGTGGGATGGGCTGTGGCTGTAGAGGCACTGCCCTGCGCTGGCAACCTGCAGAGTTCCCCCTCCCCTCACCCGAAAGTTTTGGTAAAGCTGGGAAGATCAAGGTCTGACTTCAAGTTCTTAGCTATTTCAGAGCATGGGAAAAGCTTCTTCAGCAGCTGCTGTGAATGACAGGGATATGCAAGAGCCTGGGGGCTGGTAACGTCTCCAGTGAGTGAAACAGTGAATTTGGGATTTCTGCACAACTGCTTTGATGCCTGCCCAGTGCAGCTGCAAGGATGACATATGTGCTAAAATAGACTTGGCATCCCTGAAAATCTGACCCTGCTGAATAAAAGAAGGCAAGCAAGGAGGTGAGAAAGAGAGGAGAAAATTATTATCTAATGGCTTTCATACGCAGTTTGAGATCCCCTGTTTGCTTTCAGAAATGCTATTCTTGTGTGTCTTAAAACTCAATGAAAACTTTTTCTGTCCTCATGTGGGTTGTTGGAAATGCATCAGCATTAATTGATTTGCCAGTTAAGTATGCGGTATCTTCCGTAAGTGCAAAGTGGTTAGTGTTAATACTCTGAGTATTGCATTTTTATAGAAGCATGTTCCTAGAAATCATACCTTATCTTGTTTACACAACTATTAGACCAAAATTCATACCTGCCTGATTATGAAAAAAAGAGAATACTGTCAGCAACATGGAATTAATTCACAGTGCAAAAATCTATTGTAAGATACATCTGAACTGCCATAAAAACAACTTCATTTCTTACTCCATCATGGATGCTACCACAAGACATACATGCCAGCTTCCCAAGGAACTGCACAGGAGCTGCAGAGGTGGAAGTTTGGCCTCAATTTTGCATTGAGGTTCTCATATAAAATGGTACCTCCTTAGTAAACTTGCAGGACTGTGCGTGTAACTGAAAAACTTGCAACTTGGCTCATACTTGGGCAATTTTGGCACCATTCCTCACACTGAAGATCAGTGGATTGCGTGAAATGGCTGATAGGCAAACACTTGCATTAAAGACATACCAAATGCCCTGTGAGATCCATTTGATCACGCTGGTCCAGATCCATCTGTTTCTGTTGCTCTGTGTACTTTGCCAGACTGTTTAGTTTACAGAGAACCTCTGGCATGAAGTCATGCTAAAAACACCCTCCTGCTGCTGCCTGGCACGGGGTGCGTTGGCAGGGAAGGACTTGCTCAAGTCTTCCCTCATTGCAGAGATTCTCAGCAGCCACAATAGCTTTTTAGAGACACTGACAGGCAGCATAATGCAGAGCAGCCTCCAGTATGCCCGAAGTTACACCAGAGGGGCAGCCTGGCTGCAGGCCAGGCGAGGAGAAGGCGTTTCAGTGCTGGTTTGTTTGCCGTCTCTCGCTACCGCTTGGCCTATTCTCAAACGCCAGCCGTACCACACAGGCAGTCTTCGGATGTTTCTCTCATCAGCAAAATTTCTGCACAGTTCTCTTTCAGAGAGAACCATTCCTAATTGAATCTACGACTATCAGCACTCCTCCTGTGTCTTGGAAAGGCCTGACTTGTTAGAGACCTGCTCCATGGAAATGGAGAGCAGCGGTTTGGGCAGAGGTTCCCAGTCGTGTGCTGAGAAAGTGCTCTGATGAGGTCTGTCAAGCAGCATGTGGCCCCAGCTGGTTGTCCTGGGATGAAGAAAGGTCATACCGCAACACAGAACAACTCTGCAGTGTCCTCTACTACCTCAACAGTACTCCAAAGAGGAATGTTTGCTATCAGTGTTTGGCACAGAATACCACTGTATCCACCATAAATTTGACTTAGCCTACAATGTGCTTCATGAACTTGAGAACTGCATGTGACACCTAGCAGAACTTGAATTTGGAGAAACTCATTCAAATGCCTCTGCTTTCTGGTGATTTGTTTCATCTTTTCTCCTGTCATACACTTGGTCACCTACACTCTAATTTGAATGGACAGCAATACTGGATGTGTTAAAAAGCAAACAGCTTAAAAAAATGCAGGACACCAAAAGTCTTCTGTTGATATCTCCCAGTTCCTCTTGTAAAAGCACTCCTAACAATTCTCTCTGCAAAGGACTTGCACTGCAGGTATAGGTATGTACTACTCATAGCCATACATTTTATTAAATATTAACATGGAACAAAAGAACAATACAAATTATACATGTTAAAAGCTATCTAAATGATAGTAAGGAAACTAATAAGAACAGTATTTTTTTTTTTCCTAGGCAGAAGATTAATCCTATTCAAATTCCATTCTATTTAAAATGGAGCTTATGTATATATCGCCTAGTACTGTTTCCCCAGCGGACAGTTTAACCCTAGCAATGAATACCTTACCTGGTAAAGGCAGCTCATGTGGAGAGATAGGCTATGAGAAAACTGTACTCCACCTCTTGGGCATGCCTGTGTAAGGTGAGACCTTTATTGAGGGGTAATGGTTCTGCTAGATCTATTCCTGTTGACTTTCTGAAATGCAAAGCCCATGGGACAGCTTAATTCTGCCTTTTGGTTTCCCTTGAAATTCTACCTGCAAGTGCATCCTTCTCTCCACACTGAAATTGGAGGGACTAACACCTTGGGATCTGCAGTTACACCTTTAAAATCTGTGAAACCTAGGGAGCTTTCCATGGCATGGAGCAAGAATTACCAGAAAGAAGTTTGTTAATGGTGTGGCCAGCTGAAGAAATGGTTTGCGTGCAGGCCCTGCAGGAAGCCAGGCTCACAAGAGCAATGCCTTGCCTCAAAAGGCCAGGGAAGGAGAGCGGCGTGTCGAATAAAGGTGAAGGTCGTGATGGAGTTAGTTCCATTGCTACTATCTCTCATCACTGGAGATCTCCCTGGAGCATTTCCTGCAAGATACTCTGCTAAAACAGTCCTTCCAGTGGGAGCAGGGCAGAGGATTGGGAATGAAGGAAAAAACCCAAAACACCGCCCCAATCTCCTGTCCCACAGAAGAGAGACTGAGCATCTGTGTCCCGCCACATGTCGAAGGCATGGGCTGAGCTTCACCGAGTTTTCTTCCTGTTTTGGCTAATTGTTTGGATTCGTCGATAGATTTTTGTTGGTATGTATTTGTTGATACTTGCTGGATTATTTCCTGATTTCTGTTCCCTGGTTTAGTTTGCATTATCCACCTCCGTTTTCTGAAGGTGAGCTCTTTGTATCAAACTGAGCTCTACAGAGAAACTTTCCTCTTTAATGGGGTGCTAATACGTGGATTTGGACTAGCTCATACCTTGTTCATGCTCAGCCTTATCAGGGTGACTTTTGCACCATGTCTTGTGTTTTTAGCCTTCTAAGTACTGCTGGTGATGAAAGAATTCAAATAAGATACACCTGCTTAATTTAAACTCTGGCAATCTCCTAATATAAAGCCATTCAACCTCTCAAGACTGCTCAGAGTTTCCGTAATTTTGGTGCTATTCAACTTACAACTGTAACTAGAAATGTAGCTTTCATCAGCATTTTGAAATAAACAGTCTTCTTCCACATCACAGTTTTCAGTCCTCAGTCCATTGTTCCAATGTATTTACTCTTCTGCTTTTGCTACTGCTCTGGTAGCATGCTTCCACTACCAGTGAAGAATATATTTAGTAATGATGCTTAGTGATTCAATAGTCAGTGTCATCAGAGGACTTTCACATACTTTGCAAACATTAATACATTTTTATATTTGTTCTATATCTTCTAGTACTTACAAGATTTAAGATCTTATCTTACAAGACTGAAATATCGTTGTGTTATCTGTCCTTCACAGTAGAGTAAGTCTATTTGATAAAACGAGATATTCTTAATTCTTACTAAAGTGTGGCTAAAGAAATGAGGATCAAGAGGCACTGTAGAATAATGGAACAAGTTTTTTACATATCCACTATCTTCTCTGCAATCTACATATTGGATGTATAATGTAATTTTATGGCATTTTTCCAAACTTTAGATAGTCTTTATATTATAGACTTAAGACTAAGATATTAATGGTTGTTTAAAGGCAAGGTGTATGTCTCAAAATGCAGAGTCTGTCTTCTGGAATCTTAACTTGGGATGAAGAAAAGGTAGCTGTACCCTTTACTGAGTCCCTTTAGTTATAACTCAGTGATCCCAAGATGCTTCAGGAATCATTTTGGTACCAGGATGTTGAAAAGACGATATTCAGTATGGTCAGTAAAGAAAGCACCTAAGATTCTCAGAACAGCCTCCTGTCAGATTCAGACCATTTTATGCCCACCTTGCCTCCCCTCCTCCATCATTTATGTTCTAAAGGTCAAAAAATCGATGGTCCAACTGGGACACTGTTCTGAACCAATCCAGGGGAGCAATATATTCCACAGCTGTCTAGCCAGAACTAGCACTTTTGTTCATGTTTATATCAGGGAAGAATTCTAACTCGCAATTAGTGTGGCACTTTCAGGCAGTTAGAGGTTGGCTTTTTTCTGCTTTCAGGCTCTAAACCATACGTGGCCATTTCTGCTATCTTCTGAGAACTGATGGGATTAAACCCTCACATGTGTTGGAGCTCCACATAGATGAGGGGCAGAGGAACCGAAGATGGCTGGAGTCACCTTTCTTGGGAGACCCTAGACTGGTTACACCATTCCCAATAGCTCTTTCTAAACTGAATTAAAAAAAACCCAACAACAAACAACCAACCCACAAAACTCTCTGTTGGGATTCTTTCATTAAAATACGTAAAAATAGTCTGAACTTCCATCTTTCAGCTCCTTAAGATATTGCCGCTACACGCCACGTGGAGCATATTAAGCTGACTTTCCATCAATAGTAGACATTCTCTGTGACTGGGGACTTTGTCTGAGCCACAGTATTTTTAATTTTTCTTTCTTTTTTTTTTTTTTTTCATGTTGCTCTACTGGTCTAGTGCAGCCTTGCCCCCGCCTCCTCTCTGTAGAACCATAGCCTAAGTTGCACACCATAATATACCACCAAGAGAGCTGCAAAATGTCTGCAATGCTCCTGTATATACTTATTTCATTTTTCTACTAGAGTAAAGCAGAGGTGTCTGCAATATTTCAGAAGCCAGCCATCTTTGTACCGCTGCAGGGTTTGTCGTTTGCGGTGGGTTCA
>NW_009622256.1:0-271 GCF_000690535.1 Cariama cristata | reverse complement strand
CCCCGGCGGGTCCCCCCGCCCCCAGCCGGTACCGCCGTGCCCACCGGTCACCCCCAGAACCCATCGCAACGCGCAGCCTTATGAAAAATACCCTCATCTACCCGGGTATCGGCTGGCGCTTCTTCCGACCATTTGACGGACTGGAGTTTTGCTTTCACTCCCCTTGTGATTATATTTCCAAGTTCAGAGAGTTACTGCACCGGGGCTAAATGCGCAGTTACACCTCGGTAACGTTTCCACGGGATGTGAGTTCAAAGCGGTTTCTCCTCAG
>NW_009622255.1:0-9467 GCF_000690535.1 Cariama cristata | reverse complement strand
GCAGAGTAGAGGGGGAGAATCGCCTCCCTTGATCCACTGGTCACGCTGCTTTGGATGCAGCCCAGGATACCGTTGGCTTTCTGGGCTGCCAGCGTACATTGCTGGGTCGTATTGAGCTTCTCATCAACCAACACCCCCAGGTCCTTCTCAGGGCTGCTCTCCATCCATTCTCCACCCAGCCTGTATTTGTGCTTGGGATTGCCCTGACCCACACGCAGGACCTTGCACTTGGCCTCAGAAACAACTCTCTCTGTATCTCTTATGTGAAGGATATAAGAATTGATCTTAGTACTTCTCTGTATATGGATTTTAATACAGCAAAACCAAGGCAAGATTACATTTGAAAACTTTTTTAAACTTGGGCACTTATGAATACATTATGCTTTTTTAATTATTTATGCTGTTTGTCAACTTTCTGCATTTCACTTACCATCACCAGAGTGGTTTTAGATCAGACATTCAAGAGTGATATTTTTGCAGATTGTAGGTTAGCTTTTTGTCAGTTTAATTATACCTGAATAGATGCATATAAAGCTGAAATGATGAACTTGGTCATGAGTAAATGCAATTTTTTGGCCAGTAGGGCACATACCATATTTCTGGTTGTATAAGAGGTTTTTAAATGATATAATCTTGTTTTGTGAATTTTGCAAAGTAAACGTAAGACTGAGAAGGATCATCTGGCTCATAATGGTTCATTCCACCAGCGCCTGGGCTCTGGTCTGGAGAAACAAGCTTTATTTTTCCTTTTTACATCTTGTTCTGGGGGGAATTTGGGGAGGTGTGTCTTTTAAGCAGTATTGTAACATGGCTTTGCTGTTAAGCCAAAAAGCTCCATGACCACATCCAAACTTTGCTTCTGCTGTGCCCTACTGTGCTTCTGAATGCATCATTTAGTAACTTCTCAGTGATTTGGGCTAGCTCCAGCACTGCTTAAGGACAGCAATTCTTTGACTCATGCATTCACATCAAAAACAGATCCAATGATACAAAATGTTCTTGAATGTTCATGTTCTTGTAGTAGTGCTGTTATCTAGGCAAAATCATCTTTCGGTTGAGACACAAAGAGTATACCAGTGCTAGTTCCTTAAGACTTGCCCTTAAAGAATGACCACTATAAAATATACCAAGCTCCACAAGATGATTTCTGCTCTGTTGCTTTTCAAAAGCTTCTGAGAGTCAACAGTCCAGACCTTACAGCTACAAAGTCTTAAAAAAGCTGACAAAGAGCTTTTGAATACCTTATTCCATAAGTTCTGACCAATGTAAGGTCTACCTGTTATTACTTAGGAAAAAAAAACACAATTATTTAATTACACTAAAACCAAGTCTTACGGTAAGTGAATATAAAGTTTCTCACTGTCTACAACCTTGTAGCATTAGTACTTTTCACCTGTGGGCCTGTAGCGTTATATGGAATTGAGAGGCTATATAAGCCTTATACTTCTCATTATCTTACATTAAGGCTATAAATGCCTGTAAGAAGTCTGAGTTTTAAGAGCCTGAGAGTTGAAAGTGGAGCATACTTAGGGATACCAAGCATGGCAAAGCATACTTTGTTAGCAAAAGGTATTTCCTTAAAAAAGGAGGTGGATTACAGGTTGTGCTGTATCAAAGCTAAAGCGAACACTGTGGTTGGGACTATGTTGTGAACTAGATCCCAGTGTTCCTACTGAGGCAGTAGAAGTTTTGCTCTCTATCCCCAGCAATGATCCCGATTCCACTAGTTCAGCTGCCAACAGCCAAAGTGCTGTTCCAAATATTATTTTAGGCAGTCCTGGGTTTAATGCTCACAAGAGGGTGACTGTCAGGGTTAACCAGAAGGATGGTTTCTGTACAGCTTGTGTTTGGGCAAGCACAGTCTTGGACTGGGAAACTGTAGCAATTGCATGGGGCTTTTGTTTGGTTTTTTTGTTTCTTAAAGTGAGTTTCTCTCAAAATGAGTTGCGTATTAAACTATATTGGAGGGCTTTTTCCTCCGAATGATAGACAGATTACCATGGGAAAATGCAATTTACACCTGTTTCAATGTATCAACACAAAAAGGTTGCTCCTCTATTTTGGCTTTAAAACTAAAGAATAAAAACTTCCCTGAACTTCACAGAATACTTTACACATATTTTCCTGGTAACAGCCTCTTCCATGGTCTGAGATCAGAGCATCAAGTAAGCCAGAGAAGGAAATGAACTGGTTTAAGTAGAGTGCTTTGGGGACGACTCAGATCTAGAAGGCATCTTCCTGCTTTTGTGCCTGACAAATTTAAAGACACACCTGGTAATGTTACTGTTAAACTCTGCTGGACCTGAGCCAGCCAATTCCCAAGTCTGTCATCCTCCTGAGCTAAATTCTGCATCTGGGGAGTTTGAGGAGTTTGGATGCATGGGAGGAGCTAATTTTTCTCTGGTGGCTGCAGGAGTTTGGGCGGTGGTGCTGGCACACCTGCGTCTGTGTCAGCTCAACCCAGCTGAGTTTAGTAGCTCTGACTGGGCACTGCCTGTGCTACAGTTTAGGCGGTGTTTTGCAGAGCTATGCAGTACTTGTAGTTTGCCCAGTTTCTCATTATCCTTCATAATGAAGAGCTCTAACTGTATTAATACATTATATATGTGTGTATATAGATATGTATTAATACATATATATGTAGTTAATGAAAGTCAAATAGGCATCAAGTTCAGAGTGTAACTATATTCAAGTGGCGACCATTTCCCTCCCTGGATAGAGTTTACAAATAATTTTTGTTAGCTCCTGTCTTGCGCTAGTTATTGGCCTAGAGATAACAAAGATGTGTAAGGAGTGTGTGTCTTGACTCTTGAACCTTTTGGATAGGTGACGGATTAAGAGATATTTCTAGACATTATTAACCACTTGACTTTAGTGGACAAAGGATTCTGCGCACACTGGAGGTCTCTTAATTTCTTCCTGCCAAGCTCGTGTGCCACACCATCATCTCCTGCTACATCAGGGATTCTGCTTACTGTCTTCTGTCTATACTTTCAAAAGAGGAGGATACCTGGTTGACCTGCATACCCTGTGATTATTATTTTTTTAAATATCTGCTGTGCAATTTTCTTTATTAAATGTTTGTATTGTCTTTGTAAGCTTGGACAGGTAAGTCTTATTCCTGGAGGAGGAAGAAAGGGATTTCCCGTCATTGCTTCTGTTCAGTTCTGATCTACCGGTCTTACAGATGGTCTAACCAATGGTGGAAACTAGTAAGCATGTGCTTATGCCTTGCTTGAAGCATACTGATGGTGTTGTCTAATAACATTCAAGAAAGATGATCAGTTCCTTGTGCAGAACTTGAGCATTACACTCAAAGGATCCCATTTTTTTTTTTTTTGCTTGCTTTATCCCAACCATATATGCTTTAATTAAGTAATTTTTATTAAGACATCTGGAGAGAAAATTGAGTGTTGACACAAAACCATGCCAGGAACATATACTATTTCAAAACACAGTTAATAGTATAAGTAGCAAATATTGTCATTCTAGCATGTGTTTTCAGTAAACACATTGGAATGGGAATATAAAAGGATAAAGAAAGCACAGCTATAAGTTTCTTCTGTAAAAGTTGTAAGTAGCTAGTGATTTTTTTCCAGGATTTTCCTTATCACTCCAGGTAAGATGGTGGCTATTTAAAATTCCTTGGACTTTTATGCTGGCCAACACCTTGCATGTGTACATGTAATCATCTTTGTTCTGCTTGGTTCCATCTAACTTTTCCAGTTTTCATTCAGACCAACCTGTTCTTTTGTAAAGCACAAGCATGTTTGGGGGAAGAAAACAGATTTTCTGTACAGTCTGTGCCACCATGGGCTTCTGGTATCTTACTGCTGTGTGAATTGTTAATGAGCTGAGCCTCACTCTCCCAGATCTAACAGAGGAAGTAAGTGAAAGGAAATCATTTACTTTGCTAACTGGAACTACTGTTTACTGAAAGGTAATGGAAGACATAAGAATTCCATCTTTTTAGACAAAAAAAGTGCAATTGATATGACTGTAATAAGGTCATAACCTGCCAGAAAAGCAGTTCTGAAACTGAAAAATCAGGCTTAACAGCTGAACGTGATGAGAAAACTGTCAATGTGATAAGAAGGCATATTTCATCTCTGGGGATTTCCTGAAATGTTTTGTTGTCAGTAGTCGATGAGGCATTGCAGTCAGCCAGTTTAATCAGCAAGAAATAAACCTTGGCTATTCCTTCACTTCTGGTTTTCTACAAACTGTGACTTTGGTACCTATCAGGATACAGATGCATGTGGTGAGTCTGGACCAACCACTGCAGAAAAACTTGTCCCGTTCAATATATACCTGTGGCAAAGGCCTATGCCTAGGAGATCTGCCTAATGATTTCATTCTCTTTATTGTGGTATTTCACATTCTTTTGACAGAAAAAGTGATCTTCAACGTTGGCTAAAATTTTGATTTCATGTCTATATAGATTTTTTTAAGATAATACATGTGATAGTCTAGGTCTCACTTGTTAAGCTTGAAGCAAATAAAAAAAGCTTGAACCCAAATTGCTCATTTTCCTATGTTACTTGCTTGAGACAATAGAGAGTAATGATGGAAATTACTTAGTGTATTGTACTTACTCTTGTTATGCTCTGTAATGAGATAGTCTTAGCAGATTGGCAGAAGTACCTCTAGTTTTGCAGCCTTATCATTGCAAGTTGGAGATTTGGTATGTATGGGCAGGATAAAGTAACATAATGTGAAGGAATGATCCAAATTGCTGGTCAAGGTCTGCTCTCCTTGCTGTCAGCCTGTATGTCAAAAGCAACATGAGCCAGATGGTAAACACTTTTTCCCTTTATTTTTTCTTAATTAAAAAGTATTCTCAGTCCATCATCTCTAACGTTCTCACTTTGGGCTTTTTGACCCTAGGTTTGCTTGTTGCTCTCCAAACAGCACCACCTCAAATAAGCAGTCTTTTTTTCTTTATAATGTTTAAAATTTATCAATGAATCCTCCTCGAATTTTCCTTTAAATACTTAGGTATATTTTTGAAAGTTTTACTTTTTTAGTGCTGGAATTGAATTCTTCAGTACATATATTTTATATCTCTTTCTCTCTACTGAAAAACTGCCTATAATTTTGTTTTAGTTTGAGCTTTCCTCAAGCAAAAAATGGATATGCTTGTAGTTGGAATTGGCTATAAAACATTTGTTATGTCTTTTACAGTATTTACAAGCCAAGATCATAAGGATGTTCTATCCTTTTAGTTCTGCCGTTACATTAAAATGAGATACGCATGCTATAATTGCTGCTGCAAAACCATTGTCTGATCTTTATTTTAAAAGAACTGTCTTGTTAGGAGCAGAACTAAATGGTGACCATGCGGCTATAGGAAACAATGATCACTCTACCTTGTAACTGTACACTAATCAGAAACAGGACGGCACAAAGTTCAAACTTCAAGATTAGAACCCCATACAGAATAAGAAAGCATTAGGAAATGTTTACTGGGTGAGCTTATTTTAGCGATGATGGAAATGCCACAGGTGTGCCAGCACATGTGCATCAGGTTAGCCAAACCTCCTACAAGCAAGTCTGAGAAATGCTACTTGAAGGTAATTTAAGTCTGTCTTCTATTTTCCTGATAAAAGCAGTTCCCTTTGAAATCAACACAGACTTACAGGGTGCTATCTGAGAGCAGAAGCTGGCCTGTAAATTAAAGCTTCAATTGCCTTTGAAAGTGTTTTTTCAATAAAGTAATCTTGAGGTGATTTCTGTGGTGTGGTGCTGAGAGAATCTGACACCATCATGCTAGGACAAGTGCAAGATATTCAGAGTAAGTCAAGCTTGACCAGAAAGAGCTGTGTAGTAAACTAACTGCGGCTCCCTGTCTATCATGAGCAACATGTGTTTACAAATATAATGGTTCAAAATTTCTCTTACAATCTCTGAAATCCGTAAGGACTTGGAAAAGCGAGTTCTTTATGTGAACATATGTCTAACAAATTCAGAAAAAGTTCAACAGAAAATTTATTTCTATACTTTTAGCTACAAATTAAGAGCTTTTATAATGGTTGTAGTGAACGAGGAATGGCAACTGAAAATGCAAATGAAAGAGGAAGATGAGGTAGACTTAGTGAAGAAGGACAGAGGAAAGAAATGTGCGAAAGCTCAGTCAAAAATGTAAGCAGCAAAGAACTGCTTTTCAAAGAGAAAACGCACTGAAAAATTAAGCAGAGGCTGGCAGTGTGCATGGAGGATGACTTGTAGCTGTGCATTCAAAAAAAATCGTGGAGAGAGTTACTGTGAAGAAAACTTAGTGACATCCTCTCACCTGAAGTTACAAGGGACTAATAAGAGATCTACTTTCCTCTGTTCTCTCTGCCTACTGGAACACCAGCTTTCCCTCCTGAAACTTGCATGTGGCTTTGAATCTAAAATTTGCATGTGGTTTCCTCTGCTCAGAGGAAACAACAGGGAATTGCTTACTTGGATGGAGGATTTCTTACGGGCATTTGCCAGTATGACACCTGTTTGATCTATTGAGTCTATATTTGGTCTTGTCAGAAGTAGGAAAAAGGCAGGCATACCTATTTTACTTTCTCTTATGGAAAAAACCTCACTCAATAGCAGGTTAAAGATCTCTTCAGTCTCACTTTTCTCTCAGAACTGCAAAATTAGGTGTTTGCATCCACACAGGAAATGTGCCCCATCATTGCAAATCCAACATGTAATTCATTGACATGTTGGAAAGCAAGTGGGATCTTTGCAAAACTGAAGTTTCTAGTGAGTTTCAGCAGTTGTGCAGAGCATTGGAACTGCAGAAACCTTGTGTCACACAGCAAGCTGTCACTCATTCTGCTCCACAACACAATGAGAAATCTCCCAGCTTTGGTATGTTATGAGTAACAGTGCAAGTCATTGAATCAGGCAGTCTCGTGGGGCAAGGTGGCCTTGCCCCAGAATGAGCCAGTGTTTCTGAACTAATACTGTTTTGATACTACTTAATTTGTATGCTTGCTTAACTTAGAACGTTTAGTTATAATCAGAGATGTATTACAGTATTCATTCTGTAGCCTATTTCTTATTCTTGGATGATAGCTAACTCCTTATGAGATTAGGGTTATACTGTGTTCCTGTGCTTTTTTCTACTTGGGGTAGAAATAGGGTTGTTAAAAAGCTTTTTTACCTAAACACTTTAAGTGGTAAATACTTCTTTAAATGTTTGTTACAGACCCACAGCAAACAGGCTAAATATGGGGGGATGGGAACTGTTTAGTTTCAAATTCAGGCTCTGCGTTTTTAAGGTCGAGGCTTTGTGCGTATATCTCCAAGTGTAAATCCTACCCTTCCTTCTCTGGTTTCTCCTTTATTCACTCTTCCCCTTCCTTCACTGGAAGAACTTATGCTTCTGGAATAAATATTCTGGAAAAGCAACTGTGTGGGAGTTTTGTGGTCACTTTGAGTCCCATTTCAAAATAGTTTTTGCAAATCTTTTTCTTGTGCACTGTGGTATTCCATCCATTTTAATAAGGAAAACTAGACTTGCTTCAATCTCACCTAAAAGGAAAGCTACCAGATCCCGGAGGATTGTTTCTAACTACAGTATTTCAGTAAGTTCTCTGAAGGAGTACAAAGCCGATAGTTTTACCAGTTATTCTTGTAATACAATGAATCCCATGTAAAGCCTCCACAACAATTTGAACAGAGTTGTCTCTTCATATTTTATTTATTCTTAATTCCCACAGGAAAAGAAAGAACAAAAGAGGAAAAGAGGCCTTGTCCCTCCTGGTAAGCATACTGTGCTCCTCTTAAATCATCTGTGAAAGGGGGCCGGTTCTGGTAGAAAACTGCCAGAAGGCTGCACTAAGCTATGCAGTTCATACAGTAATGGTGTTACTCAGCTTGGAAGGGACTTCGGGAGCTCTCTAGTCCAACCTCTGGCTCCAAGCAGGGTCAGCTGTGAGCTCCAAGTTGGTTACTGAGGTCTTTATCCCATAGGACCTTGGAAAGGGATGGAGACTGCCCAGCTTCTCTGGGGAACCTGCTCCACCGCTTGGCCATCTTCACAATGGAAAATGTTTTCCTTCGGTTGTGTCAGAACCTCCCCTGCTTCAATTTAAGACTGCTGCCTCTTGACCTTCTGCTGTGTACCTCTGTTAAAGAGCCTTATTCAATTGTTTCAGAATGATCAAAAATGTGAAGGAGCCTTATTCAGCCATTTTACTTTGCAGGTATTGGCTGCTACTGGGTGCCCCCCCTACCCCACAACCATCTTTTTTTCAATTTGGATAGACACGGTCCTCTCATCCTCCGCTAACAGGGCATTTGCCCTAGCCTCCTGACCCTCGTAGTGGCCTGATACTGCAACAACAGTGATTGCTAGAGATGAGCTTTTTCTCTAAGTAAGTCTTTTGGAGTTGAAACCCTTCCAATTCTGTTTGTAACAAGACTTCATAATCTCTCTTGTGTTTCTGTAAGAATGGAGCTGTAGGATTCCAGCTCTGCCTCAAATGCTGAGCTTATTTTAATTTATAAGTCACTTTGAGTAAAGCCTGCTTCACTTCGGATTGTATGGAATGTATGGAAATAAATGACTCTGGCCCGTAGCGGGAGTATTCACTGTCCACGAAGAGTCCTTGTGGCTCTGGTCTGAGGGGTGCTTGTGAGGGCCGGAGGGCACTGTCTATCCAGAGCATGCCCTAGAGTCTTGGCTGGAAAATAACGAAATGCAATTCAGATCGGAGCCTAATTCACGCTGCCATAGCTCTGCTGTGTGGGTAGAGTTGAAAGAACACAACAGAGCTCTGGAAAAACAGCAGCTAAAGACAAACCTAAGGTTTCATCCTCAATGCTCACGAGCTCCTTGAGGCTCTCCCGGACGAAGGCGAGTCACGTGGCAGCAGCCTTTGTGTTAGAGGGAACAAAAAAAAATAATAATCTGTGCCCTGGAGGCAAGTCCTCCTGTTTGATACAGCTGTTGCTGCTGGGATTTCTCAGCTGAGTGAGGTGTCGGTGCTTCAGGGAGAGGCAGGTGCTCTGTCGGGCTGCCATGGTGGGGGATGCAGGTGGCACTGCTCTTCACAGGGAAGTGCACCCTGTCAGAAGCTTAACCTGGGAATGAGACTTTTTGGTGTCAGATTGTCAAGTTACTCATGTAACTGCACTGGGACTTGTGATTGATTTGCATTACTATTTTGTTGTTTTACTCCTTTCCTCTTGCTAAGTAATACTCTTTGCTAATTGCTTGTGGGTTTTTTATGGTGGGTTTTTTTTTTTTTCCCTTCTATGTCCCACCGATTCTTTTTCTTGTCGTTTTTCTTCAAGCCTGCATGCTGTTCCCAGTTTCCCCCGCGGGCCTTGCCGGGAGGTCAGGCTCTGCGGGCAAGGTGTGAGGAGGCAAACGGCTCCCTCCGGGCATCCGGCCTTCAGCTGGAAACGGCGAAGACGCTGTCCCAAGAACTCCTGGATCTGCCCCCGGTGACGAAACACCGCGGCGTTCGGCACCT
>NW_009622254.1:0-4563 GCF_000690535.1 Cariama cristata | reverse complement strand
TTTTTTTTTTTAACTTTTTACTTTTGGCGGCCTCAAAAATTATTAGTTCCAGATGAGCTCCTGCCATTGTAACAGTCCATTTAACCCGATCCACTCTGAGCAGAGTCAGTGCAAGTTCAAATGCGGCGTTTTCACGTGTAAACTATACATCAGAGACGTATTTCTGCACGGCTTTGGGCATCCCTTGTGCAGCCGAAAAGGGGAAACGCAGAAGGTTAAACCCCACACACACGCACGGCCCCGGCCGTGGGCAACAATGGCACTTTGTCAAGCGAGCGCCGCCGGAGCAGAGCTGAACTTACGAATTGAACCAGGAACCTCAGGACTGCTTCTCCCTTTGAAGATTAGCACTAATAAGCCAAACCAGTGGGTATTTTGTTTTATAAGGAAAGAGCATTTCAAGTCACGTACGCTGCTATTGTTGGACACAAAACATGTACTGTCTCTGCCTGCAGTGACTCCAGTAACCGCTCCACGCTTGTCTTTTGCTGGGATTACCTTTATTTTTATACTATATTAAATTTACCTCCCACCATCTTTCAGGCCTGTTAAAACTGATGACGTTTCCCGTGGCTAATTACACACACGTATATAGGTAAAAAAGCCATTTGTACTATATTACCATCATATTCAAATTTGTGGATTACGTTTTCAGAACCAATAATGAAAAAGACCAGATTTCCCTCCTACTGGAATAATAAGCACATCCTATACAAACATGTTACATATAAGAGGTACATTAAATGATTTGTTTCTGGTAAACGAAGGCAGCTCTAGCACAACACATGGAAAACTTCATGTTGTTTGCTTTTGCAATTCACCGTACACACAGCCTTTAATCTGAGGATCTCCGAGCACTCTGCACAGTGTAACGAAGCCCCACAACTGCCATGGTGGGGAAGTACATTAAGTGTTGTTATGTTGATTCTTTACAGATGGGCAGACTCAGAGACTGAGCTGTGCGCTTCAAACTCCCTTCTCCCCATGCAGAATCGGTCCTTAAAGTTCTTCCACGTGGCCTTCCCAATGGTAGCCAGAGAAAATACATGAGCTTAAAACCCCAACCAAACAAGAAAACCCTGCCTTCGTCGAAGGCTCAGCCTTCCAACGACGCATGTACCTGCAAAGCATCTGACCACGTTCCCGCTCCACCAACACTGGTGGAAGCCTGTGTTTCTGCCACACAGATCAGCACAGTGGTCTGAGCTGGGCTATCTTAAATAACCCTTTCACCAGCCTACGTGCAGTGGGTTAAACCCCAAACCCGTGCATCGATATGACCTCAATATTGGGTCAGGAGCCAGATCCCATCCCAAACTTAAATATGCCAGGCCCTAGATCTGCTCTTTCGCTGCAGCTCTGGGAAGAAGAAAGTCTGAGCATCCTGGCTCCAAAACTCCCATTTTTCCACAGTATTCTCTCCTGCGGGATCTGTATGGAAACCACTCGCACTGTCAAAGCCACAGGACAAATGAATGGGAATTCACCCTGCCAGTGATATCCATCATGAGACACAACTCTTTACAGGGGAGGGGCACGCTCAGCCCTAACCAGCTGCACACGTACAGCGTCTGCCTCATCCAGCCCCTCAGCTCCAGGATTAAACAGTTGCTAAACCTTGGGAGCAAATCGTGCTCCCGGCGAGTGGCCCAGGGCTATCAAGCACAGAGGCAGCCGAGCCGCCCTGCGCTCCTGGCTCTCGCCCTCACACCTAATCCGCTCGAGGTCAGGACTTCCTCGATGGCCTTGGGAATGGGCGAGCAACCAGCTTTGGCCAGGGGGTGAATAGGTACTGAAGTAATTCAGCTTTTCCCAACATTGTTTTAAGCTTTGGCTGCGTAGCAGATCTCCATCTCTCCCTTTTCCTTGTTCCTTCCCCCTCTCATCTGCGAGCTCCTTTGTTCTCGTGTTTACAGCAGCATCGATTTGCTGTCAGGAAGCAACATGGCCTTGGAGTTTCTGTACACACAGTCGAAATCCAGCCGACTGGAACCCGCCCCTCTCACATCCCGACTCCCCGCAATGGGCTGCACTCAGTGCTTCAGGTGTCAGTGCCCTTTCCTGCTCCCCTCAAACTCCCACAGCCCTGGGAGGGAAACGCTGCTCCTCTTTTCGGCTGCTGGGGAAGGCGGAGGGTGCGAGCCACGGCCCCGAGCCATGCCGGCCCTTCTCCTGGGGAGCAACACCTGGGCAGGGGCTGAGGGGAAGGGTCCCATAGCTTGGGTCCTGTCCGTCCCCCTCTGCGGAGCTATGGACCCTGCAGGAAAGTGTGTCCCTTTCTCCCTAGGCTCAAGCTGATTCCTGACACCCCAAAAGATTTTTCAATGCAGGAGCGAACTGGTAAGCCTTGTTCTTCTCAGTGCAACCCCAGCTTTCCAACCACATGCGATCTGTGCAACTGCGTAGCAGCCTTCTGTCTCTGCACCTTGAGACACTTCACAAAACCCAACGCATCCGAGACGTCCCAGGAGGTAGGACTCTGCTCATCAGCAGAGAAACTGAGGCAGAGAGAGATTACACAACCTGGTCAAGGTCACAAGGAATCACGAGAAAGTGAGCAACAACAAGGAAATCTGGTTCTCTAGACTCTTACAGTCACCCCATGTCCTTCTGCTCCTCTTTCCACTACTTGAGAGATCTCAAAGGTTTCAGTGACATTTTCCTGTTATGACTTGATAAGATTTCCTCTCTGCTGCCTAAACAAAAGTATGGGTGATGTTCTGCAGAGTGAGCTGACTTGTCCTCAATTGCTTCAGATACCCAAGCAAGTTGTTTTCAGACACATAACCCCTAGGTAAAAGGAATCCAGGCATGGCCCTGCATACCTGCGTTGCTTTTGAAAGCTTCCATGGGGATTTTAGCACCAGGGAAGGATGCTAGGTTAGACCCAGGACTGCAGTCCTCTGCGTATTTGCAGAATAAATATAATGCATGCAGGGACAAGGCAAAGCTCCCCTTCCGAACCCATCTTCCTCCTGGTCCAGCAGGATGTGATCCAGCTTCTGGGTCTCCGCGGTGCATCTGACCAAGAGAAGGGAGCGAGCGCTGCCAGTCCAGCTTTAAATGTGGTCATGGGCTCCATTTCACCTCCCAGCGCCCATAACAAGGGCAGCTGGGGGGAAAAACTGCCAGCGGTCCCCATGCTGGATGCTGTGGCAATTTCCATGACCTGTTAACAAGCCCCTGCCTCGCTCGGCTTCCACCAAGAGTTGCACCCAGCCTATATGTCCCAGGTTTGAGAGTACCAGGCCCCCGTTCAGCTCTATTAATTGCCAGCACACACCCCTCCAGCCTACAGCAAAACCTCCCGCAGCACCTCCCCTGACGTGTGGTAACTCAAGTCCTTTAATGGCTTCTCGGAGGGCTGAAAACCCCATTTTTACTTGGTTCCAGTTTCCAGATCCCCTCTCTTTTCCCAGCTCCATTGCTTTCACCTGCTTTTGTTCAGTATCCCTGTGAAAGGAGGGGTTTGAAGGGGTGACAGGTCTGTAAATATATCGTATTGTCTATGGAAAAAAAAAAAAGGTAGAGCAGAAAGAGTGATGGATATACTCTTCCCCTCCCTGCACTTGGGACAGATGAAGGAAGATGGCAGATAATTGCTCTTTATTGTGCCCCGGGTTCACCTTAAGATGAAGGAAGTGATAAGATTTCAATTAATGTCATTTAAGATTCCCTGCAAGCTGTCCTGTTCCTTTCTTGGCTTCTTTCCTTCTCTGAAATTGTGGTCCTCAATGCTGCTTTTGTAACCCCATGGGAACTCCCTAAATGGGCCACATCCTCACCTGGTGAGCACTGTCAAGGCGCCGTCAACATCAGTGGAGCAATGCTAATTTAGACCAGATGACAATCCCCCTCCAACCCCGCTCTCGATTTATTATAGGGCAGGATAGATAACATACTTCATTATACAAAGCAGGGATCATTTTCCAGCTTGCCCAAGAATGAACCGAGAAGCTTTTCTAATCAGCTTAAACTGATCAAGATATCCAGGCACAGAGACCACGATATCCAGGTTTCTGTGTAAGACACCTTACGCTGAGCTTTCTTACTTTTCTGAGTAATTGCATCAAATTCCTCAGGATTGCTTTCTTGAAAAGAGAGAATGCAGTGAGCTGCAGACCAGGGAGCTGGCTCCTTGCTGAATAACATACACACACTGGGGCAGAGTGAAATCTTCGCTAGAATGTTTTTTAAAAAAAAACAAAAAAAAAAACAGGAAAAAATACTAGAAGAAAGAAATGGTTCAACAAAGCTGCTTGTGAGATTTTGTATACTAGAAACATTTTAATTTTGATTTAATTTTATCTGAAACCAGAAGAAAGCATCGAATCACCAAGGTATTCCAGAACAAGCCCCAACATCTTGAAAATGTTCACACTGATCACTTCTGATTTTCAAAATGTCTCCTTATAAATACCCGCTGGCATGCAGTCGTAACATCTTTCTTTCCGACTGTGCCGTTTTGGAAAAAAACCAGAAGTTTCAAATAAAGAATGACTCCTAGGTTTCACGAATTAGTAATTCAAATAAATGTGTTATATATATACACATATATATTTA
>NW_009622253.1:2073-13970 GCF_000690535.1 Cariama cristata | reverse complement strand
CTATGTGAGACAAATATGTCTTCCTTGCCTACTGGCTAGCTAGTGAAAACACAGCAATTTCATAGAGCCACTCTAGCCTAGGCACTGGAACAACTTCTGCAGTCCCATTTAGGATCCTGTTTCCATACAAAAACCCCATAAAGCAGCAGATTCTTTGGCTATTCCACAAGTTCAGTTCTAGTTTTCTCTCACTGCTCTGTCTGTGAAGTAAAAAATGGCAGAGAATTTAATTCAACCCCATTTGAAGTGACGCACGCTCACAAAACATGTAATTTGTAATAAACCTGTCTCTGTAACAACAAAACTCAAGAGCTTCATTGCCTGGCCAGCAAATAAAGGAAGAGAGACAGGCTGGTCCTTATAGGCAAAAATTAGGTGCTCACTTACATTTCTGTGAGTTTGATTTTCTTTCCACACTACCTTCATAGTTCTCCCAGCCTTTGTCCTGGTGTTTCTGACACCACTTTTCAGCATTTATCCCTCAACCCTACACTTTCTCCATCAACATTTCAAATTAATTTTCCTCAGAAATCTATTGTTGAGATACTACTTGTATTGCTATTCTTTTCCAGGTTTTTTCTCCAACTGCTCAGTTCAAACAATCTTTTACCTTAGGAAATGCTTCCAGTTCAAATTAATTTTCCTCAGAAATCTATTGTTGAGATACTACTTGTATTGCTATTCTTTTCCAGGTTTTTTCTCCAACTGCTCAGTTCAAACAATCTTTTACCCTAGGAAATGCTTCCAGTTCAGCACTCCTTTTCATTTTTCTGTTAAAGTGGCATCATCGAAGCATTTCTAATGGAAAGAACACCGTTCCCTCTGCATTGTATAACACTGCCAAATGAAACAGGGTGGATGCCAGCTCATTTAATGTCTATAAGTTATTCCTGTTTCCTGGGGGTTGGGAGGCTTGGTTCCTTTTCCCAACCCTGCAAATTTATCTGTCGTATGAGTTTTGTCAAATCACTTTTTTATTTCAGTTTTCCCATCTGTAAAATAGGGATATTCATAAAAACTTTCTCTTGTAAAGTAGTCTGACGTTAGCAGATAGCGAGAATTATAAAGATGGGCTCGATTTATTAATTCAATTTATAGAAGAGCCCTGCACATATTTCCCTTCTCTGTCTTTCCTTCCTCCTTATCCTGCAAGCCACGTATCTGGTAATATGCTATTAGAGAAGGGAAGTAAGGCGGTTTGGGAATAATCTTGGCTCTGGTTATCACTTGCTGTCATAACAAAACAAGAAATCTGTGTGTGATTTTGGGAAAGTTACTTAATCTTCCAGATGCTTCAGACTTCCAATCTATAGGATCATTATTAAGTATATCTCATGAGGGTTGTGAGGTAAGAGACGCCTATTAAACATTTTGATGTCACAGACTGAGGATTCAACAGAAATGATAAATATTAATTACTTTTTTAATATATTACCTGTTTTGCAAGCATTCTTCTTGCTGTGAAGAAGTTGCTCAATTCCAGAATCATGTCTGTGACATCAGTCTTCATGTAAGGACATGTTGTGGAATGGCAGTTTCCCTCAGAAGAATCTTCTCAGTTCACGGCATTACAATCTGAAACATGATGAGGGAATATCTAACTGCTGACAAAAGACTATATTTTTAGTATGTTTCTTTTAGACAAAAACATGCTTTTCTAATTCAGTACATTTTTAATTTAGGAAGTTATTATTTTGCATAAATGTTACTTCAGCACCTGCAATCCACAGATCATCCTCTTCCAGTTTATGTTTCCCTTCATTGGGAATGATTCCTTATCTTTGCCATTAACCATACCAATGTCAAAATAAGGAGTTGGTTTTGTTCAACAGGTTTCTTGTTCAGAATAAAAGCAAAGTATCATTGCCAAGTGTACACTTTTGGTTTTCTTCTAGGGAGGAGCCTGACATATCTCTGTTTATGCTATAGCCTATGCCTTGGGCATGTTTTCCCAACCAGAGCTCGCCAAAACTGTTCTGGTTTCCTGATGCCTGTCATAGGCTGAATTACAAACAATGGTGAGACCAGTTACCCAGCTCCCTTCATTAATGACATATGTTGCTGAAACGCATTGAGAGAATTTGAGTAAGGTCAAATCTCAGACCAACCTTGAAACCAGATGCCCAAAACCAATAATGAGGAGAGAAAGCTATAGATAGAAAGCTAGCTTTTTACCTTGTGAACATTATAGCCATGCTTGCAAATAAGACCAGGGTCAGAATTCCAGTATTAAAAATCATCCTGTGTGATCTTTTTAATTTAGTATGTTGCTTTTTCTTCCTCTCTCACAAGTCCAGGTAAAGAGCCCACAAAATAATTAAGAAATAATTCAACAAATGTGAAAAAACACTTTGCAATATATCATAGGCCTGATAAGTGAGAAGAATTAGGAACAAAGCAGACTAAAGAACTAAGACCAAATATTCAGATCAGTTATCTGAATGATACAATAGCAGGAGATACTTAGATGCCACTGATTCCATATGGAATTCGCTACCAAGTACTGTACTGTGTATCTGTGGCCCCCAGGCTTTATTCAACAAAAAGCCAAGACGGGAAAGGCAGTAATTTGAAATACTTCAGTTGTAATACATGCAAGTGTTAGGGTCTAAATCCATCATAAGGACTTCTATTTTCCATGCATGTAAAATTTTGATCTGTAGACAAAAATATGCAGTGATCTACCAAGGCATAACAGGGGAGACCCATCTTCTGTTGTAACATACACTAACTCTTACTGGACATAGATAAAAATTGTAACTTTCCTAGGGTAACTTTAATGTTTATTACTCTAATAATAAAAACTAGATTATTAATCTAACAATAAATATGATAACCTAAGCAGAACAGACAATCATATTTCATAACCTACAAAAAACCTGAGTTCACTGGCTGCTTTTCATGACATGCTATAAAAGACAGAAATCAAGGGAAATGCTAATGAAGCCAAGAGATTTACACTACTGTGAAAGTGGTGCAAGTGCAAAGAATGCCAGGCCCACAACGTGTAAATTTTAGAAAGTAAGATTCTGGAATATCTCTCCTTGAAAAGACACTGAAAAATAAAATAAAAGCTAACAAAAACTTCCAGTTTTGCAAAGTTCAACAAAAGTCTCCCCAGGTATTCGGAACAATTCCATGGATTTTGCTGAACAGGGCAGTAATTTGTATACAGACCAGTTACAACTAACTGAGTATGTTCAGTAAGCTGTTAAGAACTGGAACACTGAATCACTTCAGGGACAAATTTAATGGGAAATCCATGACCAAATCTGATGGATTAAACTTCTGTTTATGTCCATTAATATTATAACTGGAGGAATACTCAGAACAGGACTGAGGTCACTGATGGCAATTTACTAATTAAAACAACGTGTAAAAATAAAAAAAAAATTGAAATAACATCCATATTGTTATTTTTGACCAATATCTTTGCCAGTACTTCCCACCAAACTAGTTAATTCAAATTACCTGAAGTAGCGATGGATTAGCCATAGTAGCAAGTTAGGCAGAAGGTGTCTATTTACAAGACAAATTACCTAGAACCAATGTGCTGTGTATAACTTGAACCTTACATGTTTAGTATGAAGCCTAAATACACACGTTGAAATCATTGTGATGTGAAAACTTTGCAAAAATGTGAAAGAAAAGGACTTGGAAACCAGGAAGAACAAAATGTTATTAGAAACAGTTATATATTCAGAGAAACAAACAACAGAACAATGTAATGTAAGCAAAAGGAGAAACACACTTTCCATTTGGATATTGACCCATGCTAAGCCTACTGTCTGAGGAACCACTTCATCCTACCAGGCAGTCTCTACATTTCCAATTCTTTGTCTTTTGCACCATTTCCCACACCAGCAAGAGAAATGGTAATTTTGAACCAGGCCATGTATTTTGATCTTGTCAACAGGGCAGGGACTGACAAGACCCTTTCTTCTTTCCTGAGTCCTTTGAATAGATCAAGTCAGGGAAGAGCAGCTCAAACGAGTGACCATCCATTCAAACTAATAAAAGAAGGTTCAAAATATTTCAATGGAAGGCTGGAAAGTGCCTTATTTGAAACCAAACCTCCCAAACAAGTTCTCTGCTTAGAGTAAACGTTTGTTGAGGTAAAAGCAACCCCCTTCCTCAACATTACTACAAAATTAGAATGCTTTTTGAAATTTTTTTTGAACAATATTTCATTTTTTAAATCTTTAAAATAATTTCATTTAAAAATATTCATCTAAAAGTTAAGTCAAAAATATTAAACAACATACTGATTTTATCGAAACTAACATTTTGATTTATTTCAAGTCATTTTATTTGACAACTCATTGAGTAGAAAATTCTAACCCTCATTCATAGTGAAATCACTGTTTGATAGCAAAGACCACCAAAGAAAATAGAAGCAAATTTAATTTTGAGATTAAAAAATGACTCATTACTCCCATGGAAATGCTCTGGACTATTCTTTAGGATAAATCATTTCTATACTATCGTTCATAGCATCTATCCACTAGGACTGCAGTATTTAGGCAAGTTACACCCAGATTATAAACTGTTAAGTTTCCCGTGTAAAGCTTCACTCACGACTACTGCCAGATGCACAGGCTGTTTTCACTAGATGAATGAGGATCCCTAACTTGGACACAAGCATCTCTGTTAAGACACAAATTTTCAAGAGCTCTTAAGACCCTTATGCATCTGGTTCCCATTGACTTGCTATTGTGGCAAGGCACCTAACTCCCTTAGGTGTCTTTGAACAGTCAATCACAGGCAAGTTTTGTCTGGAAGACTTGATCCATATTGTCCCTTTTCTGAGAACTATTAGATCCAACTCTTCCTACAAAAAGCTGGGAACCAATTCCAGCCCTCAAGGATCGTAAGTTACCAGTTAACAGAACTTCACACTCTCTAATGCTGATGAGCATCAGCATTGCACAGAATGAAAAACAGACACAAACAATAATTTTTCATTGTTTCATGAGTTATTTTCTCCATGCAGAGTATAAAACTCCAATACATTCATCAGAGACTAATTATTCCTCAATGCATTTACAAATGTATTTCTCTCAAACTAAGGGAAGCTATTGTAATATCAAGAAATATGAGGACGCTTGCAGCAGTGGTTTCAACTAAAAATAGTGTTTTCACTGTTTTCAGTAGAACAAATTGAATTAATATGAACTTCATTATTTCCAGGTTTAATACTTGGGTGATTGTTACCTTTTTCTTTCCAAAAAAATGGGACCCTTAATGAAGAAGACCTGTCTTTTAGACTTTTTCCTTAATTCTAGGAATTCATCTTCACCCATCACCTTCATCTCATCCACAGATATGAACTACACAGCAATTTTCTTCTGCTGGCCTTTAGGTTTATGCAAATATCCTACATGCTAGAATCTTACCTCTGACGCTTTTTTTTTTTAACCTCATTGTTATTCTTTTCTGCAAGTATAATTCATTGTTTTAGCACTGCTAATTTCCTGTCTTATTAAGAAAGCTAATGGCAATGTCTTAGGTTCAGCTATAAACCAGCATATTCTAATACATATATTACCTGTATTGTGATGCCTTTTTGATATACACAAAGGCTCCAACCTTCGCCACTACACAAATCATTAAATGTGGCTCAGCACTGGACCAGGAATCAAGTCAGACAACCAAAATAATATAGAATTAATATGAAATACACAAACTCTAAATGTTGTGGAAAACTGCAATACCAGATCAAAATATTTCGGTTTCTCAGCCTTTTTACTAATTAAATACCTGTATTTTCTGTAAAATGTGGGAAAAACTTCTTAAAGAACACCATTAAGTTAAAAACTCTGGAGCTAGGAAAAAAAGTTTAAGTCTGTGTTTATTTGGCCTGCCCTTTCTGCAGAAAATATCAAGACAATATGACAGTTATGGTAGTGGTTTCTGTGATATGAGAAGCTTACCATCAGGAAGGTCCTGACAAAACCTGCCAGAGGCATTTCCCAGAGACAGGTACACAACTCATTATTAACCAGCAGCCCTCCATAGAAAACAAAATTGTTTTAGTGTACTATTGATCCTAGAAGCAGCTGTATCAGTTTTAATGATTTGCTTTCAGAGGATGCTTTGAATATAGATAACAGCAATCAGTATTCCTTTATATGTGTTTAGACAAATAAACAAACAAAAAAAAACCTTAAACTTTTCTTAAATAGGAAGAAAAATCCCATCAAAGTTTTGCATTAACATTTGCTTGATTCTGCCATTTATGTGATTTTTTTCATGGGATGTTCTTCTTGATATACTAGGATGGAGAAAAGTAAAATCTCTTAATCATTAATAAGATTAAGATATAACCCCCCCATTCACTTAAGTAATGATTCTTACCATTCCACTCTCCCACATTTGCTTCACAGTGAAAAAGATGTTAATACGGAAAATTGAATTCCTTTGTAAATATTAACCAATGAGTTTCTTAGCAAAGACTGAAAAAAATTTATGTATATATTCTGTGGTTTCCATTTCCTTGGCTTTATTGTTTTTATGTAAATTCTCCCAGGACATTTCAGGTTATATGTCTGGAAGCCCCAGCCATTCAGCAGAGGAAAGGTTGAGAGAATAATGAGAAATGTGCTGGGAGAATTCACATAAAAGCTTTGGAGACATGAAAATGGAAACAACAGATACTTAAAAGCCTTATTGCTCAAAAAAAGAAATGTCTATCCAGCATGTGCATGTGTGTGTTTTAATGTAGCTATCCCTGTATACACAGACATGTATTATTCGTAAAGACACTGTACAGATATGAAGGAGTGATATTAGCATATCTGATAATTTAAGATGTTCTCAGGATATTAGAGCAATGAAGGTGAAAAATTGAAGTGATTTATGTTATTAGAACCCAGACATATGTATAAATAGCTCTGTGCATAGTTGTCTTGCATTGAGTTTTAGATACCTTTTTATGTAAGTGAAAAATAGAACCAATTCCAACATGAAAGTGTGTTTATAAGATCTCCCTATACTCTTGTGAATGACAGCAATTTAACTGTCATGAAAACACAGAATCTATAAGTAGGAAAGAATTTTTAGTTGCTATTCTTGAACGTACAGTTCCCCCTCCGCCCAATACTCTTAAAGGCACTTCTTTGTTAAATACTAAACCCGTGATGCTAGACTAAGCTTAGTCCTAGTATGCTCAACTTCATACAAGTCCCACAGCATTATATATCAAAATTACAAACTTTGAGCCATAGCCAGTGTTTTATGACTCAAGCTTTATGGAATATTATTTTCAGAGGATTCTGATAAGATGGTCTCTGAAACAGATAGCTCTTTAAGACACTTCTTAACAGGTACCCTAAAAAGGTGGGGATGGGTTCAAACTGTCTCAGAAAGCTGAATTTGTGCACTTGATCCTATAATAAAATTACTTAACATAAGTAACTAAGAGTTTTCTTGGCTTAAAGGAAAAGAAGCCAGGAAAAAGGCATGTAGACAAATACTCTAATCATTACATGCTGTGATCTATCAAACCCACCAGCACAACAGACAGCAAATGAAACCTTTCTATGGTGGCAAGTGATCAAAGCACACAGCTTAATACCTCACTATTCATCAGCTGAGCAACATTAACTGACTGGATGCATGCTTTTATCCCACAGCAAATGTAAGCTAAAATGCATTAGCTCAAACAACCCTAAAGCAAAACTAGTTGTAGCTAATACAGACTTAACAACTGCAGCTGGTTTTGCAGTGCACACGTTATCATTTAACGTGGCTCATCTGGACAGAGGGAGCTTCAGAACTGTGTAGTAACTTCACTGCTTTTAACTGACTATTCACAGTTAGAAAAAGGTGGCACGATTTGCCACTCAATTTTACTTATGTTTATGTCTGTAACACTGAAGAGCTATACCCTAGCTTAGTAGCTTTGCTAGTATAGTCCTGACTCATAGAAATGGGGCTAGGCAGCAAAGTCTGTCTGTTTATACCAGTTTCCTAAAAATTCAGTTCTGGCACAGCCAGGCATAGGCAACATTGCTAATTAGAGTGGGTTTTTAGGTTATCTCAGTAATGACAAATGTATATATAGCACTCTTTCAACACATTGATTTTCAATCAATTTTCACTCTAGTGCATTGTAAAACTGCTGCTTGGCCATTGACATCAGTTGCTGAAATCATATGTTGAACTCATCACAAATGGGTAGGGCTACTAATGACAGATACACTACAATCAGCGTATGCAGGACTTGCCGTGCTATCCTAACTAGAGCATAGCACAAAGAGGTTTCGGGGGAATCCCCCTGCTGACAGGTATGCCTTTTGTATAGTCTGAGGCTCACGCTATTGTACAAATTAGTAAATTCAATACCTTTATTATGCAATTAGTATTAAGCCCACCACAGCCTTGCTAGTTTTTGACATATGAGAGATTACATTGATAAAAAATCCTAAGGACCTCACCAGAAGTTATGGAAGGGGTGACTAATAACCTCAGTTTTCCACAAAGTTTGTTGCAGAAATAGGAAGAAATTCTACAAGAATGGTTCACAAGTTCGGAGTCTTCAATATACATAAGTCACTATATAATGAGTGTGGCAACCTTAGGCCTAGCATGCAATTTGAGGCAGCTAAACAAACCTCCTTACAGTTAAAAAGTGAATATTAGTGCCAGAGTTATTGAAGATGATCATACATCTCTCTCAATGTATTCATTTTTGTAATCTGAAATAATACCTCCTACCTAAGGAAAGCCCATTTTGGAGTTTTATAATGGTAGGTATACTGAGTAAACAGTGTCCTAAATTTCTATCCAGGAGAAATAATATAACCATGTTACAGCCAATATGATTTCTGAGAGAAAGGAAAATACAATAATGCAATCCAGACTTCTGACTACTTTGACGATTTTTGCTTCAAAACTCATATTCCCTGCCAGGGAGAATTTTACTGGTTCCCTAACCAGAGCAAAGAAACTCACTAGTTCCATAAACCTTCATGAATCTTTTACTTGACTTCTCAGCTTAGATAAAACAGTACAGTAATTCATACGAAACGCAGGGCTTGTGAAACTGTTTTGCAGTGCTTCACTGAAAAGTGGGCTTGTTTTCAGGGAGTTGTGGAAATGACTTCCCAGATTCTATATCTAACAGACACTTTTCTTCCTTGCTCAACAACATTCTTTGCCATGTATCTTATCAATCAAAAACTGTAATGGAGAAACATTTACTACAGCGTAACACAACAGCAGACGAATACTCTCAAATACTCTTTTTTTATTTTAATGCTCATTTTAGAGATTAAAATAAAAGAGAAACTTTATTGGGAGGAAAAAAAACAACCAAACCAAAACAGAACTAAGACCCACAACACAGGAAACACTGGCTACCCCTGTTCACACTATCATAGCTGCTTGCAAGAAGCATACAGCAGAGAGCTTAAACAATCTCATGTGTTGTAATTGTAAATCTGCACTCTAGCCTCATACAAAGTATGCCCTGTTCTCTCTTCTATTTCCATCTTTGCTCTTAGATCAGATAAAAAAAAGAGGTTAATTTCAGACTGTGTAATGAAGTGATAATTCTTCAAAATGCTACTTTAACATATTTCCCCATCCTCATAGAAGGAAGCCTCATGCACTTATACATGTAGACTGATTGATTTTCTTTAAGATATCTTTGTGGGTTCTGTTTCTTGTTAGGAAAAAATAGAGACTGTATAGTTTACATGACATGAAATATGCATCCAAACACAGCCTAAACCAGTAGGAGAGACTACTACAGGAGTCATTAATAGGGAAAGCAGACTGATACTAAACAACCAAAGACCTATGTGAGGCCCAGAAGTGAACTTTTTGGTTTTTCTTAAAAAGCTAAGCAGGAAAGTGCACACGCCCACGCCCCTGCTATCTGAAAATCCACTTATCATTTTATCCCCCCCATCTCTGTGCTCTTACAGTATCTCCTGACATCCTGACCCAACCTTTCCCATCCCCTTCCCCAACATTAACTCTCTACCTCACCTCCTCAGTCTTGCAGTGCTTACTTCCTAAGTATCTCACTATCCTATAGGCATTCCTCAGGTAGAAAACTAACTTGGCACTGTACAGATGCTTTTAAACAATGCCTACACAACTCAACAACACTATCAGGTAGCAACAGACTTAGCATAAGCTGATAGTAACTACAAAATGAAAACTTTGATGCTTAGTAATCTTGCTGTTGGTAGGTAAAACCCTAGAGCTACTCAAGCTATTACTTGGCTAAAACTAAGACTGATCACAGGAGAGAGAGTACTAGCACTTAAAAGTTATATGAAAGTCATTCATCTGTGAGAAAGAAACCACATTTGTTCAACTCAATTTGATTACTACATGGCACCACCACCATCAATCAACACATAAATAGATTCCAGTTTTGCAGTGTAAGATCCTAAAATACATTCTGAGAGTGGCTCTCAAATAATAACACAAAACTCAGAGTAGAAAGGGAGTTCCTTCAATGGTGTGTGTCGAAAAACAATTACCATTTTTAAGGGCTATTGTAGTGTAACAATTTATTACATGAATCATAACTATCTCAGTTATTACCTTGTTTCTTTTATTTGTTCCTTGAATTCATCTTCTAATGCTTTCTTACATAGAACTCTGCTGATTCTTCAGATTAGGCTCTGTTTTTCATTGCATTCATCCCCATCATGACTGGAGACTCCAAATGTAGCTGCAATACCTAGAAGTACATAAACGTCTTTTTGAATGTTACAGAGATGTCAAACTGTACTCCCTTGATAAAAAGCGCTGATATTCAGACTTCTCACCCTAACTGGAGACAAAACCAAGTGCTGAAATATTCAGAGTTTCTCATAAAATGGAAATTCCCTTTTTCAGTCAGCTCTACAGAGACTCATTAGAACACACAGTCCATCTCCCTTCACATGCAAGAGTATTCCAGATACCATATTACTCAGTGTTTTTTCCAGTCTGGTTAGATTTTCACAACCTGTTTTTGTTAGTTTCCTAGTGCTGCAAATGTGATTATTTGATTTCTTTCAACTGAAACATACAGAGACATCCACAGGATATAAACCCATATACTTTATCCAATAAAGAAAAAGAACAGTAATGTGAAAGATTTCTCATGAAAAGTTTTCTGATGTAAAGGGAAATATCTGTTTTCTTCTTTATGACATGGAGCATATGCACCTCCAAAAATACCCCTCACTAAAACAGAACATGGGTCTGGAACTGTTTTCTTCTGCAAAGTACATAATAAGGTATATAAGGGCAAGGAAGATGATAGGTAAGTATGAATTTGTTAGTAAAAAAAGCAATTCCATTGTTAACAATGCAACAAATCTCTAGCCACCTGTAGCCAATTTTATGTTTATTACTCCAGAAATAGTTAACAGAAAGCTTAAAAGATATTTTTCAAGAGGAAAGCATACATTTAGAATGATACCTTAAAATACACCATATTCATAGATGTTGAGGGATTGTTACAAGCCCCTTCAACCAAAAGGGCCATAGAATTAGAATTTCACTCTAATTCCTGTGTTAGGCCCTTGACCTACAGGTGATCTAAACCATCAAGCTTATAACCCCATTTTTTTTAAATAGATGACTGAAATAAATAAAAAGGATAAGAGCTCAGATGAGAGTTCTGTTTTCTTGAGAGTACTTGAGAAAGATCTTTCCTAAACAACTATCTAGGGCAGTCCAGGAGAGGGTTTGAAGCAGGGAGACTAGTGTCTAAACCCTTACTTACAATTTTCTTATTCTCTCTTTCACTTTACTTTGGAAGTATGATGTGAATTAGAGAAGCCAGTCACCAACAACGAGCAGTTACCTGTAGGGCAGGGGTCTGTGGCCAGGGAACAAGGTCTGAGCATGCTCCTAGCAAGGCATGGGACTCTAGTGGGTTCAGC
>NW_009622253.1:286-2042 GCF_000690535.1 Cariama cristata | reverse complement strand
ATTGACCTGCTTCAGTTTTCCTTAGTGGAAAAAAAAAAACAGTAGAAGCAAGTTGTGGGGTGCTTTCTTGTCTTCCATCCACGTTAGTTTGAAGCCTGGTGTAACTCAGAGGCTATAAGAGTTGTATTCCTTACTATCTAAGAATATTTGCTACTGAGAGCCTATTGCACAGTCATGCCATCACCCAAAAATGCAGTTCATTTAGTTAACAAACTGATTTCCAGCACTAAGATGTATGGAAGAAAACATGCATTCTTCATAAGAGGAAGAGTGTTACGGTTTGCCCTACAGTATTGTAGCTCACAGCATTATAGCTTGGTTTCTGTTGCTGGTTCCTGCAATAAATTCCAGTCAAACCTCGTTTACTCTGCCAGGTGTTGCTCTTACCTTTCAGAAAGCCCTCACCAAAGCAGCTGCTCAGGCAGGCTGGCAGTGGGATTTGTGTCGTCCCCCACTACCATCACCCAAGGAGTGGGCCGTGGGGCCGTGTCCTGCCAGGTGTGGGTGAGGGCGGGAAATGCCTCCCCACAGGCCTAGCCCAGCCCCACCGACTGCCCTCCTCCCCTCAGGCGCTGCTGCAGCCATGCTGCCCTGCAGCCCAGCGCTGGGCTCAGCCAACTGAACCAGGGGCTCCCCAGGCCCCTCCACAGCCTCTGTACCCACTCAGTGGCCAGGATTGTGCCATGGGGCTCATGAAGTCCCTCAGGAGCACCCAAACCTACCAGCTCCAGTGCCCCAATGCCTTCCCGCCGCTGCTTCACCCCCTCAGGAGTGAGGGCGCAGGGAGCACCTGCAGAAGCTGCCAGAAGCCAGGCCAGCCTGCTCCTTTCCACACCCTGAGGGAACACTGAGCGTGGCAGGTCTGTAGTTGGGATAAGGATGGAGGGAGAGGACCCATCTCCCAGCTGAGCAGAAGCCCATGAGGTGGTGGACATGAGGGAAGCACCTGGGAACAGTCACTCCAACAGGTAGGCTGCATCCTGTGAGCTATGCCTAATAGCCCTAGCCTGCCATATAAAACTGTCTTTCAGCTGGCAGAGGTGGGAAAGGGGTTACCTCTCCTTGCTACAGAGAGAAGTGGTTATAGCACATTTCTACCATGCTGTCCGGTGTGCGTCCGTGTGTGAAACCCTGGCTGCATCTGCGCCCAGAAGGCCAGGGTAGGTGTTAGCCATTACCTCTGCAGGCAGCCAGGGGCCTAGAACTGGTGCTGAGGGAAGGCCGGGTACCCTGGGGAGCCACTAATGAGCTACAAAGCCGTTAGCTGGTGGTTCAGTAGGGTGAGCCCAGCAGGGTGGGCTGAGCTGGGTTTGGCCCTGGCAGGGTGCCCAGCTGTGGGCAGCACTGGGGAGCCAGCCCAGCTCCATGCTGAGCTCGGCCATAGCTGTCCTCTAGGGGCAGGAGCTACCACAGAAACTGGGAAATACCCCCAACAGTGGGGCAGTGGATGTTTGCTCCCCAGAAACTTTGTATTTTTGAGGGGTATTTAGGAGTATTATTCTAAGGCTTACACTAAGCCTCTTAGCGTTGTGGGGTTTGTTTGTTTTGTTTTTAATTTCTTAATCCTGTTCGGCTTTTAACGCTTTAATTCGGCCTAACTTTGCCCCAGCCCTTTGCTGAGGGATTAGACACAAATAACTGACGCAGGAGGCCGGTCAAAGGCTCCTTTAACGGCAGATCAATCCGCATCGGACTGACGTCACATTCAGCCAATAGAGTTACAAATCCCCTCCCTCCCCGGTTCGGATTGGCTCCG
>NW_009622253.1:0-235 GCF_000690535.1 Cariama cristata | reverse complement strand
CCCGCCATGGAGGCCGTGCTGGAGCAGGTGGAGCAGTTGCCCGCGCTCCTGGCCGTCTCCCACTCCGCGCTGGTGCGGGACTGGGACTCCCTGACCTTGGACAGGGCTCTAGAGTGGGCCCGGTATTTCCAGCATCTCCACGACCGCTTCCGCACCCGGCCTCGGCTCCGGGAAGCCCTTGGACGGCGGCTGCGGCGGGGTCAGCCGAGCCCTCTGCTCGGCTTCCCCCACCTTG
>NW_009622252.1:377-4914 GCF_000690535.1 Cariama cristata | reverse complement strand
AGCAAAGGGTATTCCTGTCCAAGCCATGACGCTGATACTACTTCCCAGCGATATAACACGTATCGCTCTGTAAACCGTTGTAGGCATGGCCAACATTATGGGATGTGCTTCTCTAAGCAACTTTGCACAGATCCATTGTACCAGATCTCAATCACTATGCCTAAGAGGAATATTTATGATCTTGATAGTGGCTTTGCTAGCCAGTACCCTTTGAGAAACACTCTCTAGCTGAACTGCTAATAGGAAATTCAAGAGTATATTAGCAGCATTATCATCCTGTTAATGATTGCACTATTTTTTTTCTCCAGCAAAATAGATTTCCAAGACTTTCTAGATGAGGCTTCAAAATTCCAGTATAATGAACTAGTGTTAAGTTCATAACTTGGCTGTGAAATGTGGAGGCGAGGGGAGTGTACAATTACTTTCACAGTCTCCTAGTAACAAGGAAACCAAGAGTTTGTTGAGTTGTTTTTTTCTGTTTTGTTTTTCTTTTTTCTATGAATTCATTCTTTCTGAATGGTTTTTCATGACCTGGATTCATCCTATTGAACATCCATAAATATAATGTTGCCAAGATGAATTTACAGTGAATCACTTGCTCTGAGTGCAGTATAAAGGTGGTGGAAGATTAATCCAAAGCCTAGCTGTCAAGGTCATACATATGCTGTGGTATAAATTCACTTTCCTGATGTTGAAAACTATATATTTAATGGACTCGTTATATTAATGAAACAGCAACCAGCTATTTTATATCACATGGTTTGTGAGATTTTTTTGTGTGATTATCATGAATGCTTTATAAACCAAATATAAGTACCTTTGATTAATCTAAAAAAATTATCATGGGTGGGTTGTCTTTTTTTTCAGGAAAAGCTTATTTTACTGCTTCCCCCCCTAATATTACAGATAAGTAGTATCTGTAACTTGCCAAATAATTGCAGATTTTCCATCTAAGGCTTCTGTTTCTTCAGAATAGCACGTTAAATTCAGTTACCATGTCCATTAATGTCTTTAGTTTAGCAGAAAACATACAGTAGGACTTTAGTTGACTGATCAGTATTACTGGAATAATGGTTAAAAAATTAACCTTCAAAAAGTCTTCTAATGCTGCATTATACAGTTTCATTGCTGTAGAACTTGTGCTATATTTTAATATGTATAAAAAAAACATACATCATGATTAGGTATATTAAAGTGTGTTATGATTTTGGGTGCAGTGATATCCAGTAAAACTATTGCATGTCATTTTCTCAACTACTTCAATTCTTTCCACTTGGACTTAAGCTTTTCTTAATGTTACGTTCAGCTTAGTGATCTAAAAATAAAGTACAAATTCTCACAAAAATGAATATAGTAACCTTTTTACAATAGCCTTTTAAAAGAAAAAGGCCATTTAATATTAATTATCAATATCAATAACTCAAAATAAAAACAGACCACCTAAACTACAGAATGCTAATACTAAACAAATATGCGTGCTTTAGTCTTTGCAATGTTCTCATCACCTTTTTTTTTTTTTTCTCCTCCAAACCAGGTTTTTGATTTTAATCTGAGGGAAGAAGATACAGAATTTTTTAACACTATGAATATCAACAGAAAATTAATTCATCTAACCTATCCACTGTGGAAAGGATAATTGAAAACCAGATTGTTCTATACCACAAAAGTGCTGTGACTGAAACATTAATTCATTTTAAACTGAACAATAAATCTAAATTGTTCTCTTGGATACTTGGAGAGTACTTAATAAATATCAATCAAAAGTCAGTATTGATGGCTTGTATTTACTGTTACATTAACAAATTAATAAAATTGTTTAGTTTTCTCTTTGTTGCTTTCTTACAGATCCAGAAATGCTTAATTTCAGCATTTTCTCTGCTTTCTCTGAACTTTCTGGCATATTTCCCCAGTGTGGGTTGAACTATCTATCTCACAACGTTATAATTAAGTTTCTTCTGCCTGCATGTACTTCATTTAAGGTGTCATTTTAACCCATTTGAACAAATTGTTTTGTTTTTTTTTTCCTTAGAAATTTTGAAAAGTATTAGTTACTTCAAAGCACATATAAGAGCATGCTAAAATGCATGTAAAGCTTGAAAAATTATTCAAAATATGGAATGTTTGTTCTTGGATTGCAACAACAGTCTGAATATAACTTTTTGCACAGTTTTTTTACATATCTTCTAGTCATGAGACTTTTGGGAGATTCTGCAGGCCACTCTTGGTACTTCCTGGCTGAGCAAACCTTTTTCTGTTGGTACTGTTTCAAGGATCTCCTGTCTTGACCTAGCACATCAGGGACAAATGGCTCTGGTTTGTGGCCTGAGTTGTGTCAGAATGAATAAAAGTACTTTTTGCTTATATAGATAAGATTTTTGAAGGTGCAGAAGAGTAATGTGTTGAAGAAAAATCCTTTGCTAGTCTGTCTTGCAGGGATTTTCTGTATCTTTTCAAGATGGATAATGTTCTGACACTCCTCTGATGCAATTGTGAGTTGTCCAGCAGTGCTGGCACGAAGAGATTATGGTCTTTTGGTGGTGTCAGCAGCCACCAATCTATTAGTATGTAGGCTTTGGGAGGACCCCAGCTTGCAACTTCTTTTCTGACAAGATCAAAGCTTTTTCATGCAAGGAAATTGCCCTGTGACTAGCCAGGTTTCTGAAATCCCCACCACACTAAGTTCTTATCAGAACTTCCACAAGAACTTTGGTTGTCACAGCCAGTCAATTTTTTTTTTGTTGCCATGCTCCTCCTAAAAACTCAAGTATCTAAGAGCATATACCTGTTCAGGACCCCTGTGAACAAAAGTGTCTACCTCTTTATGCTTGTAGACATGTAGCAGAAACTTTTTTTTTAACCAGTTTACCCAGTTCAAGTGGCTATTATGTATCAGCTTGGTGTCCTCATGTCTGCATCCCTGCATTCTGGTTATTTCTGAAACAGTGTGTGAATAACATTGTGTTGTCCTTTCTCCTTATTCTGACCGCAGGCAATTCCAGAGTCGAGTTCTCAAAGGAGCTATATATATGCTGGATTTCTGTAACGTATTTCATAGAAGTACAAGCTTCCTGAATGCAGGACCTGGCAGTTGGGGAGGTACTGAGAAAAGAGGTCTTGTTCTGTTGGTGGGGATGGAGTATAACCCTGGTTTAAATCGCCTCACTAAACACTAAGTACTTACCAGCATACTTTTGGTAGAGTTGGCTGGACCAACCTGAATTTACCTCTGTGTTTCAGCCTTTGTCAGCAGGCTACAACCTGTGCGGTTGGGCCATGTTAACCTATCCTCTCTGAGGTTTTAGACAGCCTTCAGTGCAAATCCAGCTGATGTGGCTTCATTTACCTGAGAGGAGCAAAGCTGTATTTCAGTTTCTTTGCCACCAAGATGTCAAGAGGGCTATAAACGTGTGTGGTCATCTAATTTTAATGATGCTTTTTGTGATACAAATACCCAGCTGTTTGGAGTGGAACTGAAATCGCCCAGGTATTTTACACAGCCTCTGACAAACGAGTTGTTGGATGTCGCATTTTGGAGTGGGAGCCCTCTCAGTTGGTTAACCAATAACCTAAACATGAAAGCCTGTACATCTGACTACTGAAGCCCTGAGTCATTCTATCCTTTAATTAAAGCATGTTCCTTTAATATGTTCCTCTTGCTTAAAATTATGCAAGAATTACATCCTAGAGGAAAATGCCTAATGAATGCACTTCTATTCAGTATTTTCTATAAATTAGCTAAATAAGGGGGAAAGCTTAAAATATCTAGGGTATGTCAGGCAGTTGCAGGGGATGCATATGTCAACCTCAAACATGATTTATCTTACATGCCCTTTCTGACAGTTGTAATTTAACGGCTGTATTTTCCTCCAGGCTCTCAGGAGGCTAAACATCTTTTCAAGTTTCTAGCTTTGTGGTGGAAGAGTAAATGTCTGTTTGCCAGTGTAATTTATCTGAGTCATTCTGGGAGAGGCGTGGAGCAATTGAAGCATGACTACTAGCGTAAGTAAGAGAGGGACTCTCTTCCTGAGGGCAGAGTTACTCTTAGTCTTTCAGAGGAAAGCTGCTTCCCCGTAACAACTGCTACTGCTAATTGACGGGTGCAATGCTATGAACTAAAAGACCTAATATATTGAGCTCTGGTCTATTGTGATATTCTTTTGCATTTCAATTTGAAGTGGAGTTAAAGAGAACAGAGCAAGGAAGGAAAAGGAAAATTTCTTCAGTAAGTGCAACAGTAGATTACCACCAGAGTTAGTATTTCACATACATGGAGGTGTTTTTTCTTTTAAATGTTTGAAGAGAGAAGGAATTATAAAACCTAAACTCACTTCTTCCTTCTCAGTCTCTATGTAATAGCACTGTTACCGTTGTAAGTAGTTGTTGTTGCCAATTTTGTTTTAAAAAATGAATTTAAAACTTTTCTTCATGTTTTCAAACATGAAGGTATCTTACCGCATCCTCTGAACATTCAAAGATGGTTTTTGTGCGTGAAGACACCGCCACGTGCTGATGTTTGACGGTGGCATGAAGTGAGTCC
>NW_009622252.1:0-231 GCF_000690535.1 Cariama cristata | reverse complement strand
CTCCCGCTGGCACCGGGCCTGCCAGGGCAAAAACGCACCTCTGCGCGGCCCAGTGGGAACGGGCGAGAGCCTCTTCCAGGTATTTCCTTACGTGTTACTTTAACGTAAGAGCGAGAACTCAGGTGGCAAAGGGGATGCTTCCTTTGGCCTTCTCTCTGCTGGCCCTGCTCGGAGGGGGAAGAAAGGCGGGGCGGGGGGAGATGCCCCGAGGCCCTCGTTCCCCGGGCGGGC
>NW_009622251.1:0-1115 GCF_000690535.1 Cariama cristata | reverse complement strand
CCTTCAACTAATCTCCCCAGTGCCCTGAATCCCTTTTGATTGCCCTTAGAGTATTTTCTTCAACCTCATCGCTGCCAACCTGAAAGACTAATAGCGGGTTGACACGGTTCTCCAAAATATTCTTGCCTCTTAATTGGAGAGAGATGGTTTTGATGAATGGACTGTTAGACGATTAAGGAACTGACTGGGTGGTCACATCCAAAAAGTTAGTTAATGGCTCAATGTCCAAGTGGAAAACAGTAACAAGTGGTGTCCCTCAAGGGGGGACTATCTATGACATTATAGATATATCTACATACTTAATGACATAGACAGTGGGATTTAGTACAACCTCAACAATTTTGTGGATAACACCAAGTTGGGTGATGCTGTTGATGTGCTTAAGAGAAGGGACACCACGAAGAGAGACCTTGACAAGCTTGAGGAGTGGGCCCATGTGAATCCTATCAAGTTCAACAAGACCAAGTACAAAGTCCTGCATCTGGGTCAGAGCAATCCCCAATATCAAATGCAGACTCGGGGATGAATGGATTGAGAGCAGGCCTGAGAGAAAGACTTGGGGATATTAGTAGACAAAAAATTGGATATGAGTTCGTACTGTGCATTTGCAGCCCAGAAAGCTAATTGTACCCTGGGCTGCATAAAAAGAACTGCAGCTGGCAGTTTGAGGGAGGTCATTCTCCTCCTCTACTCTGCTCTCATGAGAGCCCACCTGTAGTACCACATCCAGCTATGGGGTTCCCAGTAGAAGACAGACATAGACCTACTAGAGCGGGTCCAGAAGAGTGCTATGAAAACGATTAGAGGGCTGGAACACTCCTCCTCTGAATAAAAGCTGAGAGCACTGTAGAGTTCCTTTGCCTGGGTAAGAGAAGGTTCCAGGAAGATTTTATTGTGGTCTTTCAATACTTGAAGAGGGCTTATAAGAAAGAAGGAGGTAGACCAGGGCCTATAGTGACAGGACAAGGGGCAACAGTTTTAAACTGGAAGAGGGTAGATTTATATTAGATATAAGGAAGAATTTTTTTATGATAAGGGTGATGAGACACAGGAACCAGTTGCCCAGAGAAGTTGTGGATGTTCCACCACTGGAAGTGTTCAAGGTCAGGTTGGAC
>NW_009622250.1:0-5737 GCF_000690535.1 Cariama cristata | reverse complement strand
CGCTGCCCCCGGGCCGTCTCTAGGCTAGGCCACCGGAGGAAAGGACTGTGTCAAAAGCACGTTTGGTAAGGAGTGTCTTGTTTTCCAACACAAAACCGCTCACGGGGAGGGGGCATGGATCCTTGAGACCAGGTCCTGACAATATTCTGCTCTCATCCAGAGGATCGCTCATTTGAAAAATTATACAGGACTGTCACCCTAACTGCAGAAGGGTTAGTTGAAACAAAGCAAAGCAGATGAATGTTGATGAAATGCTAGTGACACGCTGTACAGTTTTCAAAAGGGTAATAAGGCTCCCTAACAGCCGCGGGCAGGAGGCGCTGTGACTTGGGTTTTTTTTTATTCCTAACAACTTCCAACGACTGAGAGTCCTAGCCCAATGGGTATCGGGGCACTTTTTCATTCCGCCACACAGCCGTCTTACACCGTCTCTTCCATAAATAGATTCAGCTCTAGATTAAACAGAAATAAAGTTTTCCAGTCATTGCTTCTTTTTGTGGGTTAAAGACTCCTGTTTTCTAACCTCCTCCCTGGTTTATGCCCATTTGCTCTTGTGCGAGTGTGGGTTCCCGTGAAAGATCTCAACCTCCGTGGGATTTTCCTTTAGGTTTACATACAGTTGCCATGTTCCTTCCCAGCTCTCATTTTGGCAGGGCAAACAGAGCAAGCTCAGGATTAGATTCCCTGTTTCTTTATCACCCAAATCACCTTTCCCCACCTTTTTCTCCATCTGAGTTAATCTGCTGGGACAACCAGGACCGTAACTGTACACATCCAGAAGAGTCCTCACAGCTCCTTGGAGAATGTTGTCAGCATTTGCCTTTCTGCGAAAACCGCTCACTTTCGTACTGCAAGGGTTGTATTTACCCTTTTAATGGCCATGTCCCTTCAGTGGCTCATAACCACTTTGTTACTAACTAGCACCCCAAGGCCTTTTTCCTCCACTATCTGGCAGGGACTACCGAGACCACAGCCATAGCACACGTTCTTACCATACGTCCCAAATATGTGTCCTCTTAACGCTGGATTTCGATCCTTCTTCACCACTCTGGTACTCACAGTCCTAGCCTTCCTCCTGATGATTTTTCAAGCCTCCTCCGTGCTGGGATGCCCTTCCTCCTCTGTGACTTTGTCAGATGTGGTTAGCAGAGTCCTTCTTTTGTTCTAAAATCGTTCATGAAAATTTTCCGTTGAGTCCATAAGAGCAAAGAGATGACTATCCTGGGCCATGGCATAGGTCCATCCAGCTCCTTCACCCACCTGTGCCAGTGGTAAGAGCTCAGGGACTTCTTTTGCCAGAGATTGTTTCTGTGTGTCTAACAGCTCTTGACACATTTCTCTCTCTCTCTCTTCCATGAATTTCTCTACCGCCTTTTAGAACTCAAGCAGCAAGTTGTTTTATTAAAAGTATTAGATACTATTTAATAGAGCTGAGCTTCAAATTAATGATTCCTGTCTTGGAAAGAGATGAAAGACAGAGATGCAGGTAAAACCAGACACTTAAAAGAACCTTAGGGGTCCATGTTCCTCAAGAATCTCTCCTGAGCTACCATCTAATCCCACAACTGTCTCACTTGAGGAGACATCCTACACTGTTGGTGTTTTGCTGAATAGTCTTGGCTGTAATACGATGTGAAAACTATCTTGATGATTTTCAACTAGGAAGAGCTGACCTGTCGTGGTTGTTCAGTTGCAGGAAAGGACTTCCAGTGAGTCCCTCAACCCACACTTCTAAGTGCAGTTAGGTTTTTCTCCAGCCCAGAGTTAGACATCTTACATTTGTTGGCTCCCTGCTGAGCCCGCTGGCTCACTCTTGCATTTTTTGTCGATCACCTGCCTCTCACCATACCAGGAGCCTTGGGGCTGGGTGCCCAGCACCTACAATTTAGGCATTGCAAAACCACATCTCTGCATCCATTTAGCCCTGAGGCTTTTATCTTTATGGAGAATTATTAACCAAGTCAGGGACATGAAAAACATCTACACAAGGGGATGCTGCATTTTCTTTGGAAGTTGTCCACACATGAAAAGTCCTGTTTCACCTAGCCTGGTAGCTGCTCACCCTCTAGTAGGCATGGCAGAACGTTGTTCATTCCACTCTATGAGAACCTTTCTCACAATGAGGATCGTTTTCGTGTCTCCTCTCAATGACCTCTCCCTGAGACTAAGCAAATCCATATCCCTTCAGTGTCTGCTTTTTAAACATCTTAACATTTTTTTGCTTTTTGCTGCTAATTTCCCTGTAGCATTTCTTCAAGTGTAGTGTTCAAAACCGGACACTATACTTAGGCTAAGCCTCACCAGTGCCAAGTAGAGCAGAATAATTACCTCAGTGTTTTACCCAAAACACTGCTGCTAATATATCCCCAAATAACATTTGTTTTTCTGCATAGGTTTTGTCCCACGTTACCTAGTGCATGGTTCACAACAGCCAGTCAATCCATTCCTGCACTACTGCTGCCTTATCAGTTATTCCTCATTTCACAAACCATGCATTTGATCTGTCTTTTGTCCCAAGACTGCATTTTGTACTTGTCATTGTTACAGTGCAGCTTATTGATTTCAGGCAAGCTCTCCAATCTGTGAAGATCAATGTGAATCCTGATCCTGTTCTCCAAATCAACCTCTCCCAGCCTCTCCCAGCCAGTGCTCTCACGAGTTGAATTAAGTACTCCCTTTTCCAGTAGCTTTTTTATTATTGAAAACATTGGGGCCACAACAGATGCCTGCAGGACCCCACTTGGCACATCCAGCTTTGACAGTAACCACAGATGAGTGCTTTGGTATGATTCAAACATTATGTGCTTGTTCTAATCCCGATTTCATTTAGATATCATTACATGGTTTTGTTTACAAGAAAAGTAAGGCTTTTGACACTAACAAAGTTGACATATATCACATCTATCTCTTTACACACTTGGCTAGTTAGTCCTTCAAATAAGGACACTGAATTAATTTGAAGTGATATGTTCTTGATTAATCCATGTTGATATGTTCTACTGCTGCCTTATCACTAATGTGCTTACAAATTGATTAATAATTGACTCTCATTATCATAATTACACTGATGGATTTGTAATTCCCAGGATCCTCCTCTTTGCTCTTTTTTTGGCTTGTAAACACATGCCTCTGGCAACAATGTCCTCAAGCAAGTCACTTAGGGCGTGAGTCATCATTGCCTCTAACTTCAGCCAGTCAAAAGCTGGACACTAATTAGGAGAGGGATTCAGTTCCTTACACACAGGAGTATGACACACATGGCCTAGTGTTAAGTACTGTATAGTATCCAAGACATTTCCTGGGGCTCTCAGATATGACACAGGACCCATAGAAGACCTGCACCTTTCTGGAAGCTCAGCTAAAGCTTCCATGCAGGCTATCCATGTGGGATACCTGAGAGCATCAAGAATGGGATAGGGCATCTGTATCTGTGTTAAAGTAACTGCATCCCTAAGTATAAGGTGTTAATTAATAGTCAAAGGGAAAATTCTCAATATGGAGTCTGCTGGCCTTTGAAGATGCCACTCCCATTTCACTGGCAACAGAACTAAAAACATTTAGCTTCAAGTTACAGGACTAATATTTAGGCAGCTACATGTTTTTCAAGGCATTCTGACATTTAAATGGTTCAAATGCCTAGCAAGAGTTTTGAAGTACCTATGTGCCTAGTTCCCAGACTGGCTCATGCTATTCTGGCTGATTTTCAGCACTACCACAGATACCCAATGTAGGAAGCTAATTACTCCAAAGCCTCCCGAAATCTGGAGTGCCCTCTTTACACGCTTATAGCTCTCGAACAATTACCAAGAAAACCTGCACTGATTAAACCTCCGCTTGGGTGTTTTTGTTGATTGAGAGTAATCCAGGGTTTTATAACTCAGACCTATCTATTAAGTGCAGAAAACAGCCTTTCACTTACTCTCAGGTGTAGTGAGGATAATCACATGAAAGCTTGCAAGGCACTCTGATCTGTGGTAAACAGAGACACAGCACCGAAGGCAGAAGGTTTTGATGCACCATGTAGTACAGACTGCAATACTGGAAATTCACCAGAGCTGCCCACAGCCCTGAGCTGTGTTAAGACCTTCCTCCAGATCTACAGACAGGACAATGACGGCAGGACACGTCTAATACAACAACAAATGCAGTAAATTAAGAAAATATCAAAGATCACATCAGATGACAATTGCTTCTTTTTTGTTACTGAAAAGCTCAAGACCTCTTCTGGACATAGTGAGTCCCAAAGGTACATGAACACTGTAAATCCATTGCACGCATACACTCATGCTCATCTGATGTACAAGATCTTTATGATCAATTATAGCTGAACGAATGAATGACATAGAGTACTGGTAAGGAAGGGGTGGCTGGAGAAAGCAGCTTCTCCCTCATCTGTGCCTTTATTTGCAAGCTATCAGAAATTTGTAGGAATAATTTCACTGCCAGTAGCTTACACCCTGTTTGATTTAATTCATGTCTCTGTCGGCTTCCCTATCAACAGAGCCCACAAGGAGTTATCATGTAATAGTTCAAATCGAAATGAGCTGCTGCAGTTTCCCACCCCAGCATGAGGACTGAACCCGAATTACCCTAGGCCACCTGTCCCCGCTCACCACTGCAATGTACAGTAGAGGGATTTAGCCCGTATTTGTAATCTTTTGTCTGCAGCCTTGTTGTTTGGGTGGGGCTGCACCTGTTCATGGTGAGTGGGAATCCCTTAATTACGGCTGTGGGGCTGGGCAGCGAGAGCTGGCCCTGCACACTGGCACACAAAGGCTTAGGGTAATGCGTGTGAATTCAGTGCCCTCTTTATGCCATGCCAACATTCATTGCAAATCCTCCACAGGTCTTCACGGCTCAGCTCCTGCATTCCCAGGGCTTCTGCCTGGTATATCACACACTGGACCACCCCTTCTTTAGAGGGCAGAGATGCTGCCTCCCTATATTTTGAATTCTTGGGGTCCGCAATTGTTTAGGAATAGCAATTGAGGGACAATAATACATTTTAAGGTGTACTTTTGCCTATAGCATCACCAGTTCTCTCCTGTTATCAAATGCAAATTTAGTTTACTTTGTGAACATATCCCCATTGCTTTGAAGTGTCACGTTAGCAATGACAGCCTGAGCCACAAAGACACCCAGGTTATACGTTCTACTGAATCCTCAGAGATGATGCGACCCCAATCTCTTCCCTCACTAATCCATTACCTGCTGAAGCCCCTGTCCATGCCGCCTCACTGCAGTGAGTGCCTCCTTCCCTCCAGCCCCAGGCCTAGACTCCCCTCTGGCCTTGACACCTCATCTGGTACCTGCAGTCACCATCTTTTGCTCCCTCTTCTCCCTCCCTACTCAAGCTTTGCCTCTCTTCAGGTCAAATGTTACCATTTCCCACCAAAATGCCAGCAGAGAAGACACAGATAGCACTGGCTCACCTCCATCTTTTAAGTCCAGGGGCCAATGCGACAGAGACCTCTCAAGACTACAAATAAATTTGTGCCTAGAGCTTGCACTCCCAGGCTGAAGGGTGACCTGTTAATAACGAAACTATGGTGTACCTGGCTGCCAAAATCGGCCCAGCTTCTGTTGAACGTGAACACAGACATCTCCAAAACTCACAACACAACACTTTATTCCACCTTTTTCCAGGCCACCTCCCCGGCTTCTGCCAGTTTTGGTGATTCCTCACGGGAAAGGCCGGACAAGCGGCGGGAGCCCTGAATACCCGGCCCCGGGCCTC
>NW_009622249.1:1700-10505 GCF_000690535.1 Cariama cristata | reverse complement strand
TCTTCGCGCTACCGGGGCGGAAAGCTGTCGGGAAGCATTACCAAATTGGGGGGGGCAAAAACCCTGGTCTGAAGCCGTTCCCGGCCCTTTGATTTCCAAGCACGTCTGCCATGCTTTCTGAATGCCCTCTCCCACACCTCCTTGTCCAGAAAATCCAATCCCCCGCCCGCTCCTGCGGTCACTAACCTGAATCTCTAGTGCCAGGGAAATGGGGGGTCAGACCTGCGCACACCGCACGGTGGTCCTCTCCAGTCACTCTGGCCATTTACTAGTCCAGTGTTGCAAACTCCGTGTTCCACGTTTCAGTCACACTCGGAGTCCTAAATTTCCCAGTCCCTGAACTCCATAAGCTGGTACTTCAAGGAAAGAAATGCATTAAATGGCATAAATATTTCCTGGTTATTTACAGTGCACTTGCCCCAGTGCAATGAAGAGAGATCCACGGCCAGAGCGTGGGATAACCACCCAAAATGCACCCGTTTACACCAGTTCATCTTCCATCAGTTGCTCTGGGGGAAGGTACAAGACACCTTTTGGAGAACTCATAAATAGCACAAATCCACTTCTGCTTGAAGGCTATAACAGACAATGAACGACAAAGACTTACCTTCTTCCCTCAATCACGAGTGAATTGCACATCACACAGAGCAAACTGCAAGCTTCTCCTATCACAAAACGTCGCGATCTTTACATACCCAACTAGTTCTGTGAAACACACCGAGCACAGCCCGTAAGAAACTAAAACCTTTGGTATATTACTGCAGTAAATCATTATAAAGGCAACATCTGCTCAAACAGATGACTCTCAGGACCTTTTATGTACCTTAGTTCACAGGAGGCTATAAGGAAAAAAGAGCTTTTCCTGGGTATAGGTAGGGCACCAGGCAACATTTAAGTAGCTAACATGCCCATCAGTGAATATCCAATTAGTAGCAAATGAAGAAGTGGCTCATTATGACAGTAGCAAAATGATTAATTTGTTAGCCTGTAGGGTTTTATTTGGATTTAATGATTAGAATAGACAATACTAAATGAGTTATCCTGCCCCTTTCTGATCTGTGCTGGAAGAAGTTTTGAAACCTCAGCATATTTTTGCTCAGAACATGGAAGAAAGCGTCTACAGCAGACTTCTAAATTTAGACAGCGCAACCGTTCCTTTTTTTCCCTCTTTAATGCTAGCATTCCTCCTCAATTTTGTATCTGAATGGTTTCTTGCCTTTAGCTTGCCAGGTAATAGAGTGTCTTCAGCTACCAAAGAGGAAGCAAACACTGCCTAAGGGTTTGAGAGAGAGCATCGAGGCCCTGGGGCAGCTGATCTGAGGTGCTAAGTCCAGCTACCATTTCAAGACCCTGCCTGGCAGCAGCAACACGATTATGGAGGAACGACCACAAAGATGGGCGCAGGAAACCGTACGTCTCCAGCACTGACTGCCCTCCCTGGCCTTGGGCAGGCCGTTGTGCCATGTTACGCTAAAAGCTGTGGAACAGCAGTACTGGTAGAAGCAACAGAAGCACCTTTAAGGGCATGATGTCATCAGCACACTAACGTTTCTAAAGGTATTCTCATCTGCTCAAAGATAGCTATTTAAAATCCTTTTCTTAAAAGGCAATCCTTACTAATTCAGCACAGCAGTTCTTGAACTTTGAATACATTCCATAACTTGAATCCAGTAGTGACTAAGGTTCAGAAAGTAATAACGGATCTTCAGGTGACACTTAGCTTTTCCTTTCCACCACCATGTTGCAAGAACCTAAGTAGTACAGAATAAAATAAATGAAGAGATTAAAGGGCTGAAAAACGTGGTTTTTCAATATTCAACATCTACACAGCACCAAATTTTTAAAACTTCCATATGATTTAGGATTTACCCAAAGGACCAGAACTGAGCTCCCAGGTGTATCTTCCAGCTCCATTATACTAATTGCCAATAGAGCCCAATTTTCTTTCCTTTTAGCCATGAGCTAAAAGGTTGTCAAAATAAATAATTTAAAAATTACTAATGTAGTTGCAAAGTGGCTTATTTAGCCTTGCTAAACAATGGCAAGGAATGGATATTATCTGTTGTCTAAACACACGTGAGGGGAGGTACTCAGGAGGGAAGGAGAAGACCTACAGCTAAAGCTGGTTCATTCCTCTGTTAAAGCTACAGTTTAATGTCTAAATTCCCCCTGTAAGTTAAATGAAGAAAGATAACTACTTATGAAAGGTCAGGGGCAGGAGTCAGGTTCCAGGTTAAAAAAGGAGAGTTGAACCTGCTTCTTAAATCCTTGCAGGTTTGTATCCAGTCCAGCTGTCATACAGCGCTGCCGTTACCTGCCAAAGTATTGCGGGAAGTGATGGGATTTCTAGATAATGCTGATGCACTTTGTCTTCCATAGGCCTGTTAATGCACACGGCAGGCGGAGCAGGCTAAAATTAGAAGGTGCTACGGAGAACGAGCACTGCCAAATCTTCCTTAACAAACGTTAATGAAGGAAAGTGATGAAGAACGGTTGGCCAGCCCAACCCAGCTCCCTGACTGCAGCCACTACGACAGGGCCAGCAAGGTTGCTGCAACCAAGTCACATCAGCAGTAGAGGAACACCAAAAGAAGATAAATATCTTCAATTACGCTACCTCAGCACTCCTGAGGGCCCTGACAACATTCCCCAAATGGCAGGACAGGGGAGGAAATGCACAAAACAGAGCATTATGCGCACATTTGCACTGCCGGCCTCTACCCCGGCCACGTAGAGAGCTGTGCTCTGCGCTGGCGGAGCCTCTCCGGCCCGTCCTTGGGCTTAGGGGACTTGGGGGTACATTGGCCAGTGGAGACACAAGATTGCTGTCAGCCATTTCTGCACAGATATCAGCTGGTGTAGGACACCTTGTGCAGCCTCTTTGCAGCAGAAACGCATTTCACGTTAATGTCTATGTCTAAATTTGTCTTCTGGAAAGGTCTAGAGGGAAAATGGCACAAGAATATGAGAATCTCCGTATAGTGATAATCTATGCTAAAATAAATCATCACAGGCATCAGTGGAAATCAATTTACATCAGCTCTGAATCTTAACTTTACATACTCTGTGGACTATCATCATGCACTTAGCAAGGAATTTTATTTCCACTGCATAGTTACTCGATGGTTGGGGAAAAAAAATATTAAGAGAGTCTCTTTCTTTGTAGAATTTTAGTGTGACTGCAACAAACCCCACAGAATTTCTGCAACACCCGATCGCTTTTATTCCTACTGAATTCTTAAAAGGTTTATCTACAAGAACATTTTGCTATGAAGTTATAAAACCTGCAAATGGAAATATACATGTTAAAATGTAATGAAAAGAGGGTTCAGAGATGGATTTAAAGCATTCCTGGATGTATCTGAAATTCTAGCACTACAGCATCAACAAGCTCTAGATTTCCCTTTAGGCTTGTTAGATGCTAATAATCCCTGCTCCCTGTTGGGGAATCACCCCCTGCCAAAGCCAGCGAGGCTCTTGTTACTGCCATCAGAGGCAGCAGGACTGGGCCAAAAGAGCTTTTATGAGTTCACTGATCAGGCCCTAATTTTCTGTCCTGATTCTGCCCATGCCAATCACTGCATCAGCAGCGAGTCTCAATGATTTGAAAAGAGTTTCCCGTGGATCCAGCAACCCTCGGCACCTTATGAAGCATTGGGAGAATTAAATACAGGCTGATACATGGCAGAGGGAGTACATCTGTCCTTCCCAAAAGATGATGAAAGAACTGTCCATTATTAATCACTATAAATTAAATTACAGAGGGGAATTATACTTGCCAATGGGCATCTTTCATTTATTATCTTACAGGAGAAAAATTAAAATTAGGTGTCATGATATGGAAATAACCTTAGAGGTCAAACGTGCTACCATGAGGAGGTAAAAATCATATAACTTCTCAGAGAAACAGCCTCATCTTTTTTTGAATACAGACTATCTTAGATTATGAGGGGGAGATTCACTTTCTAGCTGGACAAACAGGTCGATAAAAACATACATTTGATCTGCAAATTAAAATTAACCTTCCAATTGATTTTGTTTCCCTTAAAATCCCAAGAAACCTTGGGAAGGTTCAGAAATAACCTTCTAAGATGACTATTACTGTTATAGTGTGTTTCTTAGAGGAAATGTCCTGAGCATTTCAGATGCAATACAATCTTAATTGTCCTTAAACAAGCCCGAGCCGCTGCTCCACAGTTAACTGACCATCACATCATGTTATCGGGAAAGAAACAGCCCTCTTCAGGGTTCTAGACAGGGATCGCTCTGTCATGGGTAGTACAATACATAAAAACGTGCTCTCCTCTCTAAACAGCTTACAGCCTCCACTCATGCTGTGACCTTCATTATAGTTAATTATAGCATTTCTGGAACAAAGGCGTGGGACATTTGGGCATCCTTGTCATTGCTTCTCCCTTTCACCCAGCGGAGAAGAGTTTAGCGTCTCCAGGTCCATAGGAACCACGGGTAGGGTCTAAGAAATGGCTGTTGTCACAGTGATTTGCACTGTTTCTTAACATCATAATCCCTTCTCCTTCTGCAAAAACCTACAAGGCAAAGCATCAGGCTCTCAGCAATTGCTGTCACTGCTTCTGTCAGCCAGCTTTGCCTACCTCTGATGTACAGGACAATCATTACTCCAGACAATGAGAAAATGAAATTTTGACCTCTATTCTCCCACCCTGAGATTCATTCCAGATCCCTGGGAGGTGGCCAAAGAACAGGACATTGCGCTTCTGTGTGAATCTTACAGTAAAGACGTTTGGTTTTTGGTAGATTTCTTACAGCGCTGCTCCCAGATGCTGTCCCTTTTTAGGGTAAGAGAGTTCATGCAAAACACACACATCATCACCACGTCAGCTTTGCTGCCTATGTCATTTCCCAACTTTATACCACCACCACCACAGAAGGGAGACTCAGATTTAACGCGCCACAAGACACACAAGTGATACGGGAAGTTAGATATGATCCTGCAGGTAAAAAGCTTCAGGCAGACCTAAATAACTGCTCAGCACCTACTAAAAACAGATGACTCGTGCCAAATGATGGCCATAGCACTGGCATAAGAGTGGCATGCAAAGTTACCAGTCTTATTGTGCCAGGTACTGCATCTATCCCCCAAGACAGAGCCTGCATCGCAAGGTGCTGCTGAAAGACCAGACCTCCGAATTGGCTCAGCTCCCAACTGAGTGGGGAGATCTGGACCCAGGTGTTTAAGTTTTCCCTCCAGTTTTTAGCCCAAATAATAAGTTGGCCCCATATCAAAGCCCCTTGCTCATTTCTGCACGAGAGAGTGTGGTACTGGTAAATCCCTGCCGTAACACTAACAGACCACTCCTCAAGGCACCCACTGGCTGTATGGTACCTTCCAGCTCTGCAGATCGATGGCTTTGAGAGGGATCTAAGAAGTTAAGAGGAATTTGGCATTTGTGCTCACCATTGCCAGTTTCTCTACGGAGTTTTTTTCAGTAGTCAGACAAACTGTTATGACCCATTGGAAGAACGTGCAAGTCATCCTCCTGTATGATTATTTTGCAAGCAATGATTGTCGAAACAAGGCTAGAAAAATTGCAGTCATTGTAACAAATTAAACTCAGAACTGCTTTTCCAGCTGTCTGGAACAGCTTAGTTGTTTTACACAACAGTTCCGTTAATGTTCCAGACTCTACAATTATTTGAGCTCTCAACAACATCCTGTTATTCATTATTTCTTTCCAGGAATGAACAACCACGATCCTGAGAGCTTTGAGGCTTTAGCAAAAAGTCCAGTCATGTCAAAAGCTTCATGACACTGTGTTTTCCAAGTGATTCCTCTCCTGTCACTTCTAAAATAAAAATATTTTCCTAGTCTGTTTATTCATTATTGTTACTCATCTTATTACAATACAACATAGCTTTGTTGTTTTAGAACAGTGGTTTACACCAAGTGCTCCGCACTTCCCAAAGGTCCATGAAGTGTTTCTAAGGGACGCAAAAAGGGCATGTAAAGGTGACTGTTTGTTGCACAGGGGAACCACCTGAACCACTGGAGTAATGACAAGATGGCAGTGGAAACTTTAGCTAGCAACTTAAGAGGAGATCTGGGATCCCAGGGCTTGTCCTTGTGTTGAAGTATCTTAGCGCCTACTCAGGCTCTGTATGCAAACTAGATTAAAGCAAGCCTCAGGTTTGCTGATCCTTCTTGCAGTCAAACCTTGCTTTTCCCTATAGATGTTCCCTAAAAGACTGTCTCTCTCCCAAAGAATGTCAACAGATGAGCAAGACAGAAGGAATACCAGTTATACACATGGGAATTCTGGGAAAGATACAGAGAGAAATGAGCCAGGTCAAGCAAGCAATGGCCAAGGGTCTTCAAAACGCAGATGAACACAGGCGTCTTGAGACTGTTCATCTACGGAGCAGAGGACTAATACCCTGGGAAGCCATTCCGTCAGTCCCCCTGCTCCGAGATGAGGTAGCTTGCAGCTTCTGCACTAACTACTACAAAGCTGTGCTATGAGTAAGTTCCACGGGTCGCTGCCTTGATGCTATCTGAATACCAAATCTCACTGTAGGAAATGGGTTTGCAGGTGCACAGCAATTCATGAAAGCCAGGCCAAGCGTTTGCTGTCTCATTCAAGAAATCCCGTGTTTGAACCTGACACTCTTGTTAGACTGCAGCGATGGCCCAGCTGAGGTCAGGGCCTCAAAGCACTGAGCAGTGCTCAGACACCCAACAAGCAGCTCCAGGACCAGCCATTAACAGCCTCAGCAGGGAAGATGACAACGTCTAAGACGGGAAATAGAAGGACAGTTAATTCTCCAAGGCCTGACAGCTGGGAAGTAGCGGAGCTGGCCTCAGATCTGCTGAGTTGCAGACCTGTTGAATAGGTCAGGCTGCCTCCAGAGGCCTAACTGTAAAGAGCTGCTTAAACCAAGACCGAGAGCCTTCCTGGTGCCTCTGGAGATGATCTTAGCCCTGAATAATGAGGCAGCATGGCCCAGAGGCAATAAAGCAAGGCCATGATAGATGCCTACAGAATACTCTAGACAGGATAGACACAAAGAGATTTGATTACTCTTATCTTTGCATGCAGAACAATATATTGCAATTTAATGTGGAATAATTACATTCCTTTTTTTATCCTCTGGACAGTTAAGATCTCAGAAAAATAAAAAATAGCTTGTCCATCTTGCTTTGTTAATTATTTCAGTGGAGATTAATACAAGATCTTTCTATACAGAGACAGAAAAGATGACTGTGTTTTAAACCCACTTTGGATCCAGTCACTGGCTACAATACTTCCACCTATCTCCACTGCCTCCAGCTGATCGGCATCCCTTCCCATCAGCTCACGATATGGTCCTTTGGTTGCTGAAACAGAGCATGGACCGTCTTGTATGTTGATTGTTACATGTACTGATAAAAATTGTAATTATTGTCAGTGTCAAGCTAAAGAAAAAGAAGCAATAAGATTTCTAGCCTATTGTGTAATAATTTATGCAAGTTATAAATTCAAGATCCTATAGATTAGCATCCTGTTCCTTTCCACTATAATATAGATTCCTATCACATGGAAACAGCGTACAGTCTGTCCAGGGAGAACCTACTTCAGATGCGTTATTAAACACTTAATAGGTTTGAAAATAATGGGCCAAATTCAGTTGCAAAATTTCAGAAGCCTTTTAACTCCTATCTGAAATTATTTTAATGCACTGTTTCCTTTAATGCCACTTCCTGCAACATTATTTTTCCTCTAGCTTTTTTAACACGTTGAGCTTTGATTATCATCATAAACATATTTCTATTAACTACACTGAAGTAAAGCCAGTTTTACCTGTTGAGGATCTGACCATTGATTCAAGTTATAGATGCAGTCAGCTGGAAAACCAAAGCTAAAACGCTGCTGCAATAAAGTGCCAATCCATAGCAAGACATTTATAATAAAAGACTGCACTTACCCAAATGCTCACAACCCCTCACTACACGATCCATTCGCATCAGCGTTACGTAAAGCTAATGAGAAACAACTCAAATGTTTCACATTATCCCATTATTTCATACCCTCAGTTAAGATTAATACAACAATCTTTAAAAATATAATAAAAAAACCACTTTCAAAAAATGTGGTTAATATTCTGGGTGGACTTCTGATTTTTCACCATATTGTACTCACAGTTTTTTATTATACTGGTACCCTTCAATCACAGAATAATTCATATTTTCAAAATTAGTATATCACCTGTTTATACTTATGTCCTGCAGGACATCACCGCATCAAATTGTCTGAAATGAGTTCTGAAAATGTCCAGAATTACAAAACCTTTGACTCAAAGCTGAAAAGGTGTATACCCTTTATTGCTGAGATGCACTTTGGTTAGGCCAAGATGACTAATTAATCATGAAAAGTTACTCAATTAGTAGGCAACGCAACATGGTCAAATCAAGCCATAGGCATTTGTAATGGCAAACTTTTGTTTGGCTTTGGCAAGTCAGGTTTGAAGTGGCATGGAGCATACCCCACTCCTAACTAAAGGTTGGTGCGTAGCGCTTCTGAAAATCAGGGCCTACCTTTGTGACCTCACTGTAAAGCGCAGTTGTTGACCCCTGTAAATATGGCTGGATGGAGCCCTTGGGTGGGGAGGATGAGCCTGCAGTAATACTCCTAGTAGTATTTCACATTTCTAAAAGCAGAAGAAAGTGGCGAACAAGCCCAGATTATAAATTCCAGGCGGACTTCTGCCCTATATAGGCAATCCATACCACTGGTAAAAAAAAAAAAAATAAATCAGGCGGCACATCCTAGAAACAGTTTCCAGACGCAA
>NW_009622249.1:0-1608 GCF_000690535.1 Cariama cristata | reverse complement strand
TTCTTTCCCGCTCTCCCAGCCTATGCATAGGAGCCAGCATTGTCAGAGGAAGGCACAGAGTATTTCACGGCTCAGATCTGAATAAAGCTTGCTTAAATCTATTTATCGAGGAAAAGCAAATGTGCGTGGTCAGCTAGACCTGTGGGTTGAATGGGTTTTGCCTCAGGAAGAGGACAGGCTTTATTACACCATGACACATACAGAGAGTGAGAAAATAGCTTCAGGAGTCTTAAAAGACTGGGAGGAGTTCAGTGGGTTTCTAAGAGAACGCTGCATTCCTGTGAAAGTCCCAGATCTTCCCAAGGCAAAAATTCCCACTGTAGCCAGAGGCCTTGATCAAAATTGGTATTGAAATACAGCTCCCAGGGGTCACTCTGGAGTCTGTCCTCCCCTGGGAGGAGGGGGTAGGAGTTTCCCCTGGAAGAAGCCTGCAGGGATTTGATCCCCGTAGGTGGAGGCTCATTGATGCTCTTTTGCTAACAATTGCAGTTCTCTTCCCGTGAGCTGCATTCACTAGCTGGGTGGGGCATTTTGCTACCGTTGTGCTGGGGGAAATCGCCTAAGAAACAAAAAAGTGGGTGTCTATCACCAAATAGGAAGGCAGGGTGGGGAAAGGGAGGGTGTTTGTGGGTGCAGGGGCTCCTTTCTTCTTCTGCCCTCCTCCCTGTGCACATACACACACACCTGCAGAGAGCACACGGATAACATTAGAGGTCTGGCAAGAAGGCTCTAGGAGAGATGCTGCTTCTTAGAGGAAGACGCTGACTGCCACATACATGCAAGTGCACATAAAAGCCAGAAACTGCAGGGTGGAAAGGATACATCCCTTCTGCAGCCTATCGCATGTTCAAGTTGCATCTCTCACACACACACACATATATATATGCACCCACCTTGTCATTCAGGTTCTGCAGCGCCTCCTTCCCAGTGGCACTCCTGATCTCCACCTTTCTCCCGAAATCAACAGATGGTTCCCCTCCCTTCCCACTCTGCCTGGAATAGACGGACTGAGCATCCGGACCCAGGTGGGCAACATCCTTCTGCTTTGCCACGACTTTGTTAGATCCGCGGCCCACCGAGAGGGAGTCGAAGTCAATGGTCTTGTTCTCCAGGGAGCCTTCCACCGGGCAGAACATGCCACAGAATTTCTGCCGGGGCTTGGGACTGCCCGAGCCCAGGTTTTTGAAGAAGGCTGGCACTTCTTCTTCCTCACTGGCTTGCCGGCCAGACTGCTTCCTCTCAGCCATGGCTTGTGTGGTCTCCCTGCTAAGGGAAAATAATAACAGCGATAACCAGAAGGATCCTTCACACACACACACGAAAAGAGGAGGGGGGGGGAAGGAAAAAAAAAAAAAAGAGAGAGAGAGAGAGAGGGAGAGAGAGATCGCTCTGGGTCCTAGAGATACGGCAACATCAATTGCAATGGGCTGTGCCTGGCAGATCCCCTGCCCCCATCGGTACAATACAGCCTGTGGCTCGCTGTTTTCTTTGATGCAGCGCAAAGTTGAGGGAAGGTTGGGGCAGATCCTGCTGCAATCAAGGGAGGAGGTTTCAAGTTCCCAGCATCCAGATGGGGAGGGAGGGAAAAGGAGAGGGGGGAGGCAAAAA
>NW_009622248.1:309-2619 GCF_000690535.1 Cariama cristata | reverse complement strand
TCCCTTCGCAGTAGGAAGACTGCACACAGACTTTTAATAAAAGATTTTCCATGTTTTGGGTTGAGGGTTAAAAGGTTAGTGGTTTACCAATTTAAGGAAGGAAAACAAACCATACTTCTGTAGAACAAATTGAACCAGTAGTCTGTATATTCTCATATTTTGAACAGTCCTGTGAACTAAAAGAAATAACAGACCAAAATGATGGCTCGGATGCAGCAGCAACCCGTAAGCAGACGTAGGTTGGGAGCCCATACACCGACCAAGTCTCTTCCATGGGAAAAGCCTTTGCAAACCATACAATAATAATTAAACCTCACCCAATAGTGAAATTATCCGGGTTTGTTTTTAAATGGGTGGGGAGGAGAAGCAGCCTCCCTTGTGAAATACCGTGCAGGCAAGGCAGCACGGCGCTACATCTGACAAGGATTACGAAGGTCAAGCTCTACAGCGGTCTCAAACTAACAGATGGCACCAGGCTCCTTTTTTCAAACCCGACAGGAACAAGCACATCTAAGCTAGGAAAGCAAATACTTAAATAGTGCTAACAATTATCTGAGTAAAGAACTAACACAGACCAAAACACCTACACACGCTGATGTCCTGGTACACGCACAGCATGTTACTGCAAATCTGACATTAAGAAACCAAGGGGAAAAATAAATTTGGTTAACTTTAGTTATGGAACATATTAGAACTAATGCCAAAAGAAACCGAAGTACCAGAATTCAGAGAGTGAGGCCAAGTAAAGCCTAAGTATTTGATCTTGTCAAAGACTATTCTGAAAAAATACATTATCGAGAGATCACATGTATCTTTTTCCTTCCAGCAGAAAGAGCTATCATTTGTGTCAGCTGGCGAAATATCTTTAAATTTTAATACACCATCATGCACATCTCAAAAAAAAAAAAAGAGAACAGCTGCCTTTACTGCAGAAAAGCACTTGTTAGGTTTACACATGTGCAGATGTTAACACTAGACTCCAGAAAACATACAGAGTAACAGCCCTGCTATGGAGAAACCAGGACCAGATGTTGACGGTCACACGGAACAGCAGCTGTAACGCAGCCCTGCGTGCCGACGGCTCGCTCCATCTCCCTTCGCAAGCAACACGTCCGAGTAGTTTGACCTGAAAGAAGGGACTGCCAATTTGTTCTATACGGCATGTTTTTCAGACTTTACTGATGCAAAATGCTACAGAACGTCCATATACTGAAGATACAAGTTTGTAAAGAACTTACATATATCAAGCAAAAAAAAAAAAAAAAAGAAAAAAAAGAAAAAAAAATCAGAATCAGTCCCTTTTTCAAGAGTATCTATCTGTTTTAATGTTAACAACACCCCCCACCCCCCAAAAAAAAATAAAATCAAACACGTTCTGCAATGGCACCACTAGTTTACATTCTTATTGGCAACTTCAGCACCGACCTCTGGAGAAAGGTACATAGCTACTTTATCCTTCCTTTCCTCAAAGTATTTCTAGGAAGCGTGGGGCATCAACATTCAACTCCTACTTGTGATGTTAAAATGCATTTTAACCTTTTACAGTCTGAAGCAGTAACACATCAATTTTCTATTTTCAAGTATGCAAAATAATAGAAGTTAGCCAATGGTATCAGTACTGAGAACGCTTCCCTTTTTTTCCAAAATGTTTCGGAGCCAGATACTATTAAAAAGCGTAAACCATAAAAGAAGGCAGCTCATCTTCTGTAGCCTTGCAGAGACTTTTATTGACTAGATCAGGCTTGAAAGTAAAGAAGCGCTGACTAATAATAAACCCCATCCTTTTTAGTTTCAGACCACAACCACGCTGTTAAGTGTCTTTTTCTTTTAAATACACATTAATCTTATTTCATGTAATCTCCACTTACAGTTTTGAATACAAATAGCTTGTTTGTGAAAACAGTCTCATTTGTCTGTATTACCCTCCTAAAAAAATGCGATAGCTGCTGTTCTAGCCTTAAGTCCGCCCGTGCAGAGCCCAGTCACCTTTCCACCTCCCCGGGTGGCTCTCAGAGGTGAAAAATGACAATTCCACCTGATTCCAACCCTGGACTCGGCACGTGCAGGTTGAACTCCGACTTTCTGGATTTTGCTGTTCTCCCACACTGCGCCTGGGAAGACACAGCAGAAGACAGAGAAGGACTGATGCCCATTAAAGATGAAGTTATACAGTCTCTCTCGTAACACTTCATTACCTTTTTTAAAGATGAAAGATAAGCGTGCTTGCAAAAGCCCGGTTTTCAGTTTAGATCCGTAAGAAGTACTCAGCGGTGATCTGGTTTAACGGCCCGGTTATGCTCGATCACCGCC
>NW_009622248.1:0-234 GCF_000690535.1 Cariama cristata | reverse complement strand
GCCGCACTTACAGCAGCAGGCCAGCGCTGTCAGCCGACCACCACCCTCGCACGAAACTAAACGCCTTTTGCACACTCCAAAAAAATCACCTCTCCGGAGACCCAGCGGCAACGCTTAACCCCGCACACATCTATCGAAATGCAGGTGCCCCCCTGGAGCCGGCAGAGGATGTACGGTGTCAAGAGGCGGCTTTACCGCCCTCCCTTCCAACAGACACCTCCCAGGCGGCCCCTT
>NW_009622247.1:0-1209 GCF_000690535.1 Cariama cristata | reverse complement strand
GGCTGCTTGACAAGTATTATTTACGGGGCTGCCAGCCTCGGGCTGTCCTCAAACCGCAGCACGGAGGAGTTCCTTCCAGGTGATCAGCCACAGCGGTGGAGGGGGTGACACCCTGAGAGCCCCCCGGGAACGCCACTGCTGAATAAGTCCATCTGCTTAAGAGTTATTTTAAAGAAGAAAGGGAAAAAGAATCACGTATGACAATTACACTTGTGCCAGTTGCTTTTTAAGGACCGGGAAATCAAAAAGCAAACAGCAAAGGGCGTGTGATCCCAGATTAATGTAAGGAAATTGCACAAGCAGGTAGGGTACAATCTAAAGGCCATGGTGTGACTGAGTTATGGGAAGCAAGGGACATCAAGGGCAACAAGAAAAGGATTCAATGTGCTGTACAGAATTACTGGAAGGAAGGGAAAGACAGGGGAAAATAAAGATCCATAACTTCATGGGGAAAGGGAGTAAAACAATCAGGGATACAGAGAAACCCTTATTGCTCCAGCCTTCATATAAAAAGGTTGTTTATGAGCAGGGATTTAACATTAACAAAGGGAGAAGGAGTGCAGAGCAACACGGAGGACAGACAGGCGAAAGGACATCGAGGGGTACCGGGTTTGGAGAAGGGTGGCCCCAGCACCCGTTTTTAGAAGATGGAGGGGAGTCATCCCCGGGGCCGTGCTGCTGTCCTGCCCTCATGCCCACTCCTGGAGCGATGCCGAACACGGCACCAGCCTGTCGCTACACGCGCACCGGGGCACGGTACGGCGATGAGAAACGGTCCGCGAGGATGACACCAACACAGCGGGAGCCCTTCCTCTAACGAGGGTGCAGTAAATGCCAAGGTGCCTTGATCCCACCGGGGCTCTCGACACGCCTGCACATGAGGTCCTTGTCAGCCAACTAACGAACACGGGAACATCAGGTGGTGGCACAGCCGCACCGCAGAAGCGGTGGGCGACAGGACGCACCGATCGTCAGTGGCCGTGCCAGAGGAGGGCACTTCCACCAGGGCTGGCCTGGTGTAGCCTGTGTTTCCCCAAGGACCTGGAGCAGAGCATGGGGCCACCAAAACGGTGGGCAGCATTGAGCTGGGAGGGGCCCAAAGTGCTGGGCAGGACGAGCTCCGGGCTCAAAACTGCCTTGACACATTAAAGACATTGCCCAAAACTGACAAGGTGAGATTCAAAAGAGAGAAGCGGTAGGAGCCGCTCT
>NW_009622246.1:0-26140 GCF_000690535.1 Cariama cristata | reverse complement strand
CGTGAACCGATGCGACATACTATCGTGATATGCTTAAAATTTTAAAGCAGCCCCAAAAGTGTAAGTTATTACAATGAAAATAAAAGCTTATGGTAATCAGTTGAAAATTATGCGGGGTAAAAAAGCTGCTGCCTGAATGTAACAGCTTTGATTTTTTTTTTTTTCGTTATATAAATAAGCACAGATGCATTTATAACTAATTGAAGGGTAGATTAGCTTTGGGACTTTGGTTTCTTTGAATAAGATTCAGGGTTTCATGACATTCACAGAACAGACAGTTGAGATCTCATGTAGCTATTTGTTTTTATGGTAACGGATGGAAAATGTTGAGGCTTGGATGTTAGACTGCTGTGTTGATTGAGGCATTTATGGTTTAGAAAGGTCTTAAAATCAGCCTAGGATAGATTGCCTTTTGGAAATTCAAGGAAGAATTTGTTGTAGTAGCATCCAGCTGCATTTTCCAATTGGATTCTAATTCTGGATGTAACTTAATAGCTGAACAGGTTTTTTTTGTTGCTGAAGGTTTTATGTATTCCTGCATTTCTAGACTGACGGAATTATATTTGTGGACTGTTTGGGAACTGGAAATTAAGGAATATGCGAAGTTCTTGATGTATTGAGTTCTAAAGAAGTCTGCGTACCTGCCATGAGAAGCAGTTAGAATATTTTAAATTTGACATCATGCCTTCAAATACTACAGCATGTTGTTTTGGAAGCAAATTGTTTCCAGGGGACTGTCTATGAACTCAATAAAGAACTTGCAGCATTTTTGGCCGGAAGGATTCTTGCTTGAGTACAAATTTTAGTTCACTAGTATTCCAGCAACTTAAAATTGATACCATTTAATATAGTTTGTGCACTTTAAATTGTGTTGCAAGCAAGTGGCAATGTCACTGCCTATTTTTCATGTGCATCTCTAATGACAGCAGTCCGGCTTCTTCCTTGTGTTGCTTTGTTGGAGAGGCGAGTATTCCACTTGCCATCATTTATAAACTGATGCTAGTACAAGGTCCGGAATACCGCATGAGTGGGTGTGTTTTGTAAGGTTTTATGGCAATTTGCAGGAGCCTGAGGGATATACAAAAGGGTTTCAATTTACTGGGGGTTTTCAATAGATGAGGAGTAGGCATACCATTAGAAATTCCTTACAGAAGATACTATAGTCCCAGTCATCGCTATTGCACAAGATGACGTTTTCTTTTTTTTCCCCAGTGAAGAATGGAAATGAACTGTATTTCTGGATAAATGTGTAATGTTAGTCACCAAAATAATGGTCGAGAAAAGGAAAGGTCACAGAAAGTTGTGTGTCTTAACTGCTGTGTTTTGAGATGAGACACCACAAGAATAAGTGAGAGAAGTCTACCTGAAAAACACCATTTAGCAGCAACCTCATGTTGTGTCAAGTTGTGTGGATATGACCCAGCTCTAGACCAAAGGTAATATTTATCTGGGTAGCATGATACCGTGCTTGAGCTGAAATTCCCTACTTCTGACTGGTTTGTGGTCAGCACTTTGCAGAGTACAGCCACGTGGCTCTTTATGTTAAGGAAAGATGATTTGTTGCTGATAACTACAGGTGGATTTCCTGGGACTTCCTGCTAAGAGTGGTGAAATTTCTATGTGGTTGCTGATGGAAGGAGTTGGAAGTAGGACTTTGAAGTCCAAGTTTTCTGTCAGGTTGTCTTTGCCCCCTCAAGTGGGAAGGCATATTTGTGAAAGCAGGGTGTTAGTTGAATTCTGTGCCCTCCTGCTGAGGGACAGTGTTGGCTTTAACATGTTTCCATGCTTCCAGCAGTGACTCTCAGAAACTTCATGGAGTTGTGCTTCATGTTTTGATTGTCTCAAGTAGTTTTGTGGATGTAATCACACCCAAGGGTTATGTTTTCCCTTAAATAGCTTAATGTGTTAAGGCCAGTGTCAAATACAGCTACTGTTTCAAAGGACAGATAAAGACCCTACTAGGTATAAACTATCATTCTTCACCACATTGAATTGTAGCTAGGGCTAGTTAAAATAAACAAACAATTAAAAAAAATTCTTTGGGAAGGCTTTTTCCCCATGACACTGGTTGGTTGGGTGATCTTTCTGACTGGTATTTCCTGGTCTGCTGGGACTTTATGCGTGCAGACTTCTGCCTGCGTAATAAGAATAAGCATAAGGCCTCTCTTGTATTTCAGCATTGATATCTAAAGAATATAACAGCTATTTACTAACATGATAATTCAGTGTGGCCATTCATGCATTCCAGTTACTTGGTGCGTCTTACATTGTGACTGGTTACCTGGCTGCTGGTGGTGGTGGTAACCGGGCAGAAACATCTAAGTCTAGTAATAATTTGTAAGCATGAATAATACATAATACTTTCACAGATTATTTGAAAAAATATGAACCTCTGAGTGGCAGTTAAGTTATTCTAAGCTTAATATGTGCTATGGATTTTATGTTCCATTAGTTGTGGGACCAATTGTGCGTGCTTTGCTTAAGGATTTCATAAGTGCAAGTTTTGAAGAAGCGATCAAAATGTACACTGTATAGTCACTGTTACAGATCAGCAGTGTTTGTCCTGTTAACGCTGAATTGTTTATTGACTGTTGTCCCTGAACAGAGGAGAAAGGAAGTCCCTTTATTGCCAGGTGAGGGTTTTTCCACTGGCCATTTTGAATGAAAGGATGCTGTTTTGGAGTACCGTTCTTTTCTATACTTTGTGAGGGTAGAGGGGAATGGTCTTGTCTCCTGACTGCTGTATAAATGCCCTTTATCACAGGAGATCGGGGTGTGGTACATTGCTCAGGAAGGTGGGATGACAGTCTAAAAATGCACAAAGGAATGCATTGAATTTGTGGATAGAATCTCCATTGGTTATTTCAGAAGGTATCTAGTGCAGGTGGAGGCAGAGGTATCAGAGTCTTTCCCTTGGAAATGCTAGTCTGTAATTAAGTTGGTTTGAGCATGGCATCCAGTTTTTAGAAAATGAAGACAATTTGGTCATATATGCTGTGTAGAATGTTCAGGGTTCTCTTCCCATATACGTGAATTACTAGTTAAATAAGTCTGAATAGACAGTGCTGCTATCCCAAATTTTTTAAACTAAGTGAAGGGCTGGTAACTGGTAGAGGCATTGAAGAAACCTTAATTCAAGCCTTGTCTCCTGCAGCTTTTGATCTGTAACAATGATCTTGGTTACATTTGCTTTTTGATTTGTCACCAGTGCTAATTTTCATAGTATAAATATGTTTCTGGGCCATACTGTTCTCTGGTGTGTATCTTGTTAATGGTGTATTTTTCTAATTTTTTTTCCTGTTGCAGAACTTCTATCTTTGTTTAACACCAGATCTTCCAAGTTGGATTTTCTGAGACCAATTGCAGATGAGAACTTACCAAAGATGCATGTACCCACTGCAGCTTGTGAGCTGCTTGAACTTGTTCAGCTTATGTGAAGTGCCTTAGTTCTGGGAGGGCAGTATGTTACAGATGAAGCTTTCTTCTATGTCAAAAAGCCCCCTGCAATCAAAGTTCAGTTCCTCTAATGCATAGGACTGGCAAGTTTTGTGAGTCTCACTCCTGTTTTAAGGTATTACTACCCTGAGATGTCTACCTCACTTCTTTTTCAGAGAGGCGCACATTTCCTTCTGCCGCCTCTGCTGGTGGGGAGTTACCTTTCTCAGCTGATTATTTTTGGCCAGAAGTGAATGTTTTAAGCTGTCCCCAGCTGCATTTGCAAGGGCTTTTCCATTAGCTAGGTTTTGCATTAGCATATCTTTAGATGTGACCATCACATAGAACTATTCTTCAAACTGAGGTGATTGTAAAAATGAGTGTTCCTGTCTGAATTTGCTGTAAATCAACTGAAAAGCCTGCCCCAACAGAATTCCCAGCTAGTGAGAGTGTCTGGGTGGTGGACTGTGCATTGGACAAGTTCTGTGTCCCTCCACCCCTATCCCTGGCAGAAGGAGAATGTGCGTCTGGAAGGCACATCATTCCAGTTCCTCCTTGCTACTGCGTTGGCTTCTGGATTCACTAACTAGGAAACCCTTGAGCTACTGCCCATGGCGGGAGAGCCCACTTTAGTGGTTCAGGGGCTGTGGGAGACCAGAAGACGGTTTAGGACTCCTTCGCCGCTGCTTCATTGAACGTACCTGGGGATCAAGCTGTTGGTGGGTGCATATAGTTATACCTTCTGCCTCTGAGGAGTTACAGGTGTATTGTGAAAAGCTCTTTGTGACATTTTAGTAACTGTGTTTTAGATTATTCTGGAACACTTCCACAAAAAAAAAATCCTTTCACTCCCAGTGTTCTGTATGGGTTTGGTTTGGTTTGTTTTGTGATGGTTGGTAATATAAAATGCAAATTGTCTTTTCACACAAAAGGCATTTGAAGCATTAACCTTGCCAGCCTTCTCACCTAGTCCTGATTGTGCTTAATACATTTTGATGGGTGTATGAGAATTTAGTTTTGTATGTGCCAATTCTTGTAGCATCGGCAACTTTCTAATTTTTTTCAACTATAGGAATTTTTGTAAAATTGAGTTGTGCTGGCAGTTAGTTTTCTTGTTTATTTGTTAATTACAACATTAGTTGTGATCAAATAGGAGTGAAAGATAATTTGTGTTCTTTTAGAATTTATTTTGGGCATAGCTTAAGATAACACAAGTAAGTACTTGCAAGTCAGAGCAAGTTCTTACTTGAGTTCTACCAGTTTAAAGCTCAGGACATGGATGAGGCTGTAGATTGATGCCGTCTTCCAAATCTACCTGTGGTGAGGCTGTTGCCTCCTCAGATCTGATGACAGTGCTGCTCTGTGATTGCTCCCTAGCCATTTTCACTTAGTCATCTGGGTTGCCTTAAGCATGGTAATAACCTAACCTGTCTGGCTGTGTCTGGAATGGGTTAAGGAGGCCTTGTACAAAAGGTGATGTGAAGGGAATCAAAGGAACAGTGATTGAATTTCCATCCTTGCTTGGGGACCCTTAAACACTACACCTATATCCAGTAACACAGTTGTTGCCCTCGGTTCCTTTTCTTTAGGTAGTATGTTAAGCTGGAAAACCAATTTATTTTTGGCTAAAGAATAAATCACAGAATGGTGGGGGTTGGAAGGGACCTCTGGAGATCATCTTGTCCAACTCCTCTGCTGAAGCAGGTTCACCTACAGCAAGTTGCACAGGATCACATCCAGGCGGGTTTTGAGTATCTTCAGAGAAGGAGACTCCACAGCCTCTCTGGACAGCTTGTGCCAGTGCTCTGTCACCCTCAAAGTGCAGAAGTTCTTCCTCATCTTCAGATGGAACTTCCTGAGTTTCAGTCTGTGCCCATTGCCCCTTTGCCTGTCACTGGGCACCACTGAAAAGAATCTGGCCCCATCCTGTTGACACGTGCCCTTAAGGTATTTAAAAGCATTGATGAGATCCCATCTCAGGCTTCTCTTCTCCAGGCTGAACAGTCCCAGTTCCCTCAGCCTTTCCTCATAAGGGAGATTCAAGCTCCAAATACTGGAGCTCAATTGCTCAGTAGTCAGGTCTCCAATATTTCTACTGAGTATATTTAAAATACCTTCTGGTGTAGATGTTGCGTGCTTGCTAGTTGGTTCTGAAGTACGTTTCTTGAGTTTTGACACACATACCTATCCCATTGTCCAGTTGGTATCCTGACTGTACCTCTAACGTGACTGTGCCTAGCTGTGGTTGGAGTTATTTGAGCAGAAGAGTTGAAAACCGTTTGAGTTTATTACATGAAGCTGGACTTGTGGGTATCAGGCACAACTAATTGGGGAATAGCTTTAGCCTGTTTCTCTTTTGAACAACTTGAATGATACAAAATAAATACAGCTTGTTACACAATTGGGACTGAAGACCATCTTTCTCTAGGTGGACAGATTCATGTATTACTACTGTTGCTGTGCTTCTCGAACTCCCACGTAGAGAGGAAGGCATCTGGATTTCCTGAGCTATTTGACTTCCTATATTTTTTAAAAAGATTTTTCTATGTGTTGTTTTTCTTTAATTAAAAAGTTAAAGACATTAAGATCTTTTGTATAAGGCAAAAGAATGACATTGAGTTCTTTCAGAGGAACCCCGTCCTGCCCTCGTTTTCCATCTGGTCTTGTCAACTACTGATACTTAAATAGCAGTTCCCCTTTCCTTCTCCCGAATCTGTCTCCCAGGGAAAGAAACACTCCATTCAGTTATGCTGAGTGTGTAAGACTGCTAATGATTTTTCCAAATTGGAGTGTTGAGGGGACTATCAAGACTGCAAATCGTGTTGGTCATTCCTTTGTAATACAAAGGAGTAGAGGGTTATTTGGCAAAAGTTCACTGCCTGCATGGTTTCTTGTAGACCTTGTAGAATTTGCAGGAGAAAAAAGAAAGTGGTTGTCTCATTTAATCTTATATGCAGTACTGGTATTAGGATCTTTGGGCTGGCTAACATATTGTGTTTAACTGGTCTGTCTTGTAACCAAATAGAAATTGCTAAAAGAGTAAGGGAGCAGTTGTTGCCGAGTTGCGGAGCAGTGAAGAAGGGTGCTTTGCTGTGTGTTGTGAAATACAAAGCTGATTGGATTTAGTACTTTTTTGGTTAGTTAATTGCCTGTTCTTGTTCACTGGCAAGTAGTCGTTGATACATAAGCTACTGAACTTTCATTTTGTCCAATTTGAATTAAAATAAAACTTCTGAGTTCATTTGTTAGTTCTGTTTGCCCTATGCTGAGAAAATTAAGAGCTAGAAATACAGTGACCGCATCAGGACAAACGTGTTCTCAGGAGCAGCACTGTGACTCTTTGACCAGGCATGCCTTGTTTTCCTTTGCTGAGTTCTAAACCTTTAGTATCGTTGGTAGTGCAAGAGTTTGGAAACGGAGGTATAGGTGCTAGTCACAAAACCAGAGAGAAAGCAGATTGATTATCTTCTGTTTCAGTCCTGGGAAAAGAGTATTTTGCTGCTGTGGCTTCTCCTATGTGGATAGAAATCCTTGTTTTACTTACTTTGGAATACTAAATAATTAATTGTCAATGGGGAGCTTTGTATTTTAATTTTGTTCCTACTTACACATTCACATTGAACTCCTTTGTGGATTCCAAAGTTCAGCATAAATCGTTTTCCCGTTTGTCATATGTAATCTGACTGCTGTCGTACCTTCTTCACCAAAGGATGGTATTGGAGGCCTCATTTCTCTAGTTTTGTCTAGAATGTCAGACAGTGAATGAAAATACCTTTTGCTCTAGAAGTGGTGAGCCCATCCTTTGGAAACCCTTAAATTGAAGGAAACAAGTGCATGCACTCTGCAGAAGACTTGCTGACTGTAATGGATGACTTTGCTTAGAACTCTTAGACTTTGCTTAGGAATCTCTTCCAGGCCACGATGTTTGGCCAGCGAAAACCAGTATTCATCCCAATTAGCTGGTCATTGTGCCTTTAGTCACATCCTGTGCATCTTGACGACAGGAAATTATGGGTGTGGTTGAAGTCTTTGATCTCATCAAAATATCTTTATGGTAACTACAAATACGTTCTTTTTTCTTGGTTACAGTAGATGCTCCTCAACAGACTTTACTAGACAGCATGGTGGGTTGCAGGTGTGAATTCTGGTCTGCCAAGAATGACACATTACCATCTGCAACCATGACTTTGGAGCTATGTTGTCTAAAATAATGGTTGTATTTACTGAGGTACTGGTAATCTTTTGATAAGTGCTTTATAGCACTGGTTCGCTGCTATGCAGCAGCTTCAAGCATTGTTGTACAATTCTGTAAAGCCACTGTAATGTTTACTGCTATGTTTTGTGTTTTTTTTAAAAAAAACTCGGCCACGTTGGGTTTGAGTTGTCATAGCTCGTGCTAGAATGTATGGATCTGAGAAGTGATAGGACTAATTAAGAAAGATCTTGTATGTTCTGGAAACACAAAGGAATTTCGCTACAGATGAATTCAGAGGATTTTTTGGAAATGGGCCACTTGAAATGAATTCTGTGAGGCGAGGTTGATGATATACTCTGCTCATGAGGGAAACTCGTTTGTCCTCAGCGTAGGGTGGGTTGAGAAAGAGAATGGATGGATTACAGTGTTTATGGCACTTGACTCTGAGCCTTAATCTGTGGCATATAGGATAAAAATATGTGCAGGGAACAGGAGAAATAGGAGATGCCTCTGCATACATACCTCCTGCATCTCATTAAATAAAATTGTGAAGATATGAAAATTATATGGTAGTAGCTTTAATGGTCATACAATTTTTTTGAATTCTTTTCCCTGACTGTTCGTTGTAAAATGCAGAGTTTACACTTGGATCTTGCATTGTCTTAAAACAGTGATACTAATCTTTGTATTTTAAGAACAGTGTTTTGCATAGATGATGTGCTTTGTAAACAAAGGCAACAACACAGTGCTTTATTGTTCATCTGGCCATTTAGAAGCTGTGCAGCAGTCCAGGAATGTTTTAATTCCTAAATACTATGTTTACATAATACTGTGTAAAGCAACTGCTACTTGCTTTACAATAAAGTGAAAATTCATTGTTTTCTGGTGTGTTTAAACCAATGTTGGTTTTATTATTTTTGTCCTTTGTGTGTTTTGGGATTGTGTAAGTTGCCTCTCCAGCGCAATGGCTGAGTAAGCCAATATTTCAGATATCAAGTAGGAATGAATTCCAGTCACTATGACTAAGCTGAAGTATATTTGATATGTGCTTATTGTTTGAACTTTTGAGATTACTCTAGGTAATGTGACTTTCTACCTCAGCAGTTGTTGTTGATGACAGCATTTTACTTACTACTTACGCTTTTCTTGTGTAGCTGTGTCTTACAGCTACATGGTTTTCCTGCATTAGACTTTATTGGTGCTTGGCTGTAAAATTAGCATTTATCAGTTTGAAGTGATGGGTTCTTTTCAGTCTTAATCTGTATCCATTTGCATTGGATTTTGAAATCTGAGTGTGTAGTGCTGAAAAAATAGTTAAGCTGTTTCAGAAGTCGGGCTTTACAGCTGTAAGGTAGTAGGCTGTTGATACCAAGTTTTTGCTTAAGTTAATTAATCTATTTTAAATCATGGAACACCACCACGAGTTAAACTTTCTGTGGTGCAGGGTACTTATGAGGATTGAGGACGTACAGAAGTTCAGGGCTGTCTTAATATTAAGAATTGTTAAGAACTGAAAAAAGACTGAGAAGTATAAGCGCTAATGAGCGTTCAATAAAAATCTGATTGTTTATCCTGGTGAGAGGCAATGAAGCCTGGATGTTTCAAAATGCTGATGTCAAAATACTGCAAAGTGTTGCACTGTTATCCTTTACGGCAATAGGTCACTGGGTTTTTGAAGTACGAAGAGTCAGGTGTGTGTCTCTTCCTTAGTTCTCCTTCATCGGGTGGTTTGGTCAAGGAGTACGGTCCTGTACTGATGGCTGCTGAAAAATGCTCTACTGCTGCCTCTCCGTGAGGAAGTGTAGGAGAGCTGCTGGTGGGGAGTGCAGTTTGTTGGCGGGGAGGGTGGACTGGGATGGACAGGGAGAGAGTTGTGTGATGTGGCTGAGCAAGTAGCATCATCAGGGAAAGCGTCAGTAAAGGGAGAGTGGAACCAGATGAGGTTGCACAGGGCGGTGTGTGGTCCAGTACAAAGTCAGGGTCACAGATACTTTGGTAGTATTAGTGATAGCTTACCTTTATGAAACTTGAGTTGTGAAATTGTAATATGACGTGTACTGTTGTCTTACCAACTTGTGGTTTTGTTATATTACAGTATGTTAAAACATTTTTTGCTTTACCCTTTTATAGGCATTGATTTAACGTGGAAATTTGGGGGATGGTTGATGGACCACTTGTTGGTGGCTTGTTTTCAGGGTGTTATTTTTTCCCACTTTAAGCTCTGCTAAGGCTCTCTTGTAGAGGCAGGTATGCTGCTTAGGCACTTCAGTGTATGCCACTGTTAATGCTATGGGACATGATAAGACTGTAAATGGACTAAGCGGTTCATAACACAGTATTTCATGAAACATCTTTCAGAACATGGAAATATTGAAATCCCTGCACCAGCATTCCTCCGCTGCAGGATTTAAATAGAGATTGCTGTTTTGCAAATTGACCTCGAACAGTCGTCTTCCATCAGAGTAGCTGTCTGACTTACCTGCTTGTTTGGTCATATGCATATCTGAGTGATTTAATATTTCAAAAACTGAGAAAGCCACGACTCTGTTGCTGAGAACTATGCCATTTTAATCTCTGTCAGCGTAAACGTTGCATACCTTTGATGAAAAATGAATGCTGCATTCTTTGTGCAATGCTTCCAGTGCGTTAAGAAGATACAATGGTGGAAAGCATTCTAATTAAAGAGTAGGGTTTTTTTATATTGAAGTGCTGTAAGCATCTGTAACGTTCTCTGTCAAAAGGGGAATTAAGATGGCTAATGCTTCTGAACGTAATAGCGTATTAGAAGAGGCTAAGGCTGTTAAAACACCTTCAAAACATCCGGTGAGTGTCACTGCATTAAAATGAACTTAAGTCAGGCTATCTTAAAATAAATCTACACTTTTAGCATCTACCACAAGCCAGCAATGACCTATCTTTAGTACTAGGCACGGCATGAGTGGAAACTGTCATGTGAGATTGACTTTTGATGTAAATATGTCTGCAGAGTGATTTAACTCTCTTGCTCATGCTGTAATATCTAAAGCTCTGTGTTGTGCAGGGTGCTTAACCACGGTTGCGTTTTTGCATTTCTTTCTGGTGTTGAATGAAATGTTGAATTTCATGAATCTCCATGATTAAACTGTGTATTGCTGGCACTTTCCTTGTTGGCCGTGGTGACCATGGTGGTTAGCCTCGACAATGTGCAGGAGAAGTGAGACCACTTTTGGGGTTCAGAGTGTCAGTCACTGTCCAGCAAATGGCTTCATGAATAGGGTAGAAACTTGGACACAGCAGCGTGTTTCTTAATAGCCTGGCTCATGTCAATACCCAATATTTAATATACTGCTTAGATTTTAAGTTCAAATGTTTCTTTCCTAACCTTTTAAGACCTAATACTCTTCAGATTATGGTGACTTTTTTTCTAGTGTTTCAAAATCCTTCTTTGCTTAGCAGAAACCCCCCCAAATACAGGTATGCTGCTTTAGCTGTCAGGTTAGGTTTGAGAACGTTAAGAAAAGTGACCCTAAAATGAATGTGGTGTTGCTCTTGCATCTGTCTCTTACACTGGTGTATGCTTCAGAATATTTTGGATTCAGAGTGGCCTGTGCATAGGTGGTATTTGGTGCTGTTTCTGCAAGTTTGTAGACACCTAGATTATAAAATAGAACAGTTTTTATGAAGTCTCTTATCATTCTGGAAATGAGGTAAAAAAGGGATCCTTCTTGAATAGGAGCAATGGCAGTTGAAAGGCATGGAAATCTTTGTAGATGGTAGCTTGTAAACTTGTTACTATTTGTACTTCTAATACCCTCTTGATTTAGAAAATTGTGGCATGTACTTGGTGACTGTTCTGAGAATAAACTGTAACAACTGGCAGTGCGATATGGTTAAGAAATTCTTGCATTGTTTCAAAATTACCTTTCTGATGCTATATTTAACTTCTGCTTCTTCATACGAATTGCCTTTGTCTGCAACTCTTATGTACAGAGTTTTGTGGAAGGAATGGTGATGACAAAGATGTTTCCCTACTGTGGTTTACAAAGACACAACTCAGTGTTACTTGTGTGTACCTAAACACAAAACTTGTTCAGAAAGCTTGTGCAGGTAACCCACCTGCTCTGCAATTGTTGATACCACCAGTTGTTAGTTACATTCTTGCTTCTGCTTTGTGTAGGACTCTGCCTTTGCGTTCAGAGATGTATGTATAGATGGGTGGCAGTCTTCTGAAGCCAGGACGTTGGAAGTGTAGAACTGCCCAGGAGCTTTTGCTAGCTGATAACAGCTGTGCTCACCTCCTGGAGGGAGAGTCTCAGTTTTGGCCATGTCTGAATTCGGGCTGTTGGAGAGTTGGAGATGAGACATTGGCATGATCCTTAGATTTAATTTCTCTTACCTCAAGCGCTTCAGACAAAGAAGGGCCAAGAGTTCATAAAGAGAGCAGGTAGTAGAGAGCTGGAGGTGGTAGAGCACACTTTGAATAAAATGACTGTTCATAGACGAATTCACAACATACGTGTCTTTTGTTTTATAGGCTAAAGAAATTTTGACAAAAGAATCTAATGTACAAGAAGTGCGATGTCCAGTCACAGTCTGTGGAGATGTCCACGGACAATTTCACGACCTCATGGAACTTTTCAGAATTGGAGGCAAATCACCAGACACGAACTATTTGTTTATGGGGGACTATGTTGACAGAGGCTATTATTCAGTCGAAACAGTCACATTGCTTGTAGCCCTTAAGGTAACTTTTCTTCTCAGCTGTACAGTTCTGCATAAAACATAAATATTTACTATCCTGACTACACTTAATGTCTATTACAATTTGCACTACATTTGGTATTATAGGTACAAAAACTGAAATGTTGTCTGTCTTAGTTTTCTAAGATACTTCTGAAAAAAAATTAATGTTCAGGTGCAAGCCTGAACTTTTTCTAAAATGAGTGCTGTATTTATTTTTTACTTGCCTATGTTGCAATCTTTAAGAATTTGCTTGGAGAGATCAGCTTAATGCACAGTTGTAGTGAAGTCCACTAGCAACAATGAGTAAAATTTGTAATTAATCTCAAAAGTATTTGGCAGCTGAAGATTTGAATGTATCATCCCTTCTTTTCTCAAAGGTTATAATTGGATCTTCATCTTAAAAAGGGTTTGGTTTTTATTGCTGTATTGATATATGACGGGGGTGAGGGGTGCAAATTCTGGGTTTTTTTGGAAGACGTATGTATTTTGATGCCTCTAAAATAAACTTATGTTTAGGTCCGTTACCGTGAACGTATCACAATTCTTCGAGGGAACCATGAAAGCAGGCAAATCACACAAGTATATGGTTTCTACGATGAATGTTTAAGAAAATATGGAAATGCAAATGTTTGGAAATACTTTACAGACCTTTTTGATTACCTGCCTCTAACTGCCTTGGTGGATGGCCAGGTATGTTGGTGTTTGACAAAGTTAAATGTTACTAGTCATAAAGGGAGCTCGTAACACTGTATTCTATCAGCTCTCAGCTTTAAAGGAATCTCTTGCAGATTTTCTCTTAATCATTTACTGTAAACAATTATGATTACACTGATACAATTCATGTAAATGAATGAGATAGATGACATTTATCTAACTCTTCCAGATTTTCTGTCTACATGGTGGCCTCTCTCCATCGATAGATACACTGGATCACATCAGAGCACTTGATCGCTTGCAGGAAGTTCCCCATGAGGTACTGAAAAACAATTTTCTAAACTTGTGGGAGTCATGATTCAGCATATATTGGGTATTTGAGTACACAGGCCGAAAACGAAATTCAAACAACTTAGCAGTATGAAAGTGCCTGTCTTCCTGTTCTAGTTTCTTGAAGAAAAATTAAGGGGCATGTTCTTGTCTAAAGAAAGAAACGTATTTTAGTGTGCCTAGAATCTCAACAGGTACGACTTAATGATCTCAGAGGTGAGAACTACTTCTATGAAAATTCTTCTCATTCAGGTTAACTTCTTGGTAGTATTTCAAGTGATAACTGCACTAGCTGTTGTAGTTGATAGGGTTGGGTTTTTTTTTCTGAAGTCTCAAAGAGACACTGCAACAATTTGTGCAGGGTTGCTGTGTGTGCAGGTTTTTTGTGGTTTTGTTTGGTTTGGGATTTTTTTTCTTGCACTCCGTTTTTGAAACATGTTCTATATCTCTTACAGGGTCCAATGTGTGACTTGCTATGGTCAGATCCAGATGATCGTGGTGGCTGGGGAATTTCTCCTCGAGGTGCAGGTTATACATTTGGACAGGATATTTCAGAAACCTTTAACCATGCTAATGGCCTTACGTTGGTTTCAAGAGCTCATCAGTTGGTAATGGAGGTAAGCAGGATAGCCTGCGTCTTTAAACTTTTGGTTGTGTAGTCAGTCCATTAATACTCTGTGTGCCAGAGATGTGCATATGCTGCTGTGACAACTGATGGTCCAGAAACAACAGAAACTCTATTTTGAGAGTATTCATGTGCTACTAAAGGAGTTTCTCAGTTTGACAGTGGAGTAACCTTTATTTTGGCCTTTTTTCTGAAAATTTACAGTAACATCCCAAAACAGACTTCAGTAGATGTGGTATTACATTTCTGTGTAGATATTCTTAGACATAAATGCTGAGTCCCTTGATAAGAAAATGCACACAAATTTGTGTGCCTTGAAAAAAGATGTATTTTTCTTTTTTGCCTTGGATGTGTGTTTTTGTTCTTAGTCTGGCAGTTAAGATTTTTAAATGTATGTCTGCATTCTGGTTTTGGTGATCACAGCTGAAGATACAGAATAGATTGTGTGCTTCAGAATTGCTGTTTAATTTTTTAACGCTAATGCAATGGAGAATTCTTGCTGATTTTTTTTTTAAATGTTTAGCTCCTGCTTACTAGTAAGAAGGAACATATGAAGGCCAAAATTCCTTTTTACCCTTTTTTTGTCTCAAGAAGATAAAGATACAGCCTTAATCTTATTTAAAATGACACTAGAAATGCCACTTAGGGTTTTGCGCATTAAAAATTTAGTTAGTAGTTAGATGGTTATATGGGGTACAACAAATGAACTTGGCTGTCATAATTTTTTTTTTTTTCCTCTCCAGGGGTACAACTGGTGCCACGATCGGAATGTAGTAACAATTTTCAGCGCTCCCAACTATTGTTACCGTTGTGGCAACCAGGCTGCAATCATGGAACTTGATGATACTCTAAAATACTCCTTGTAAGTATGCTTAAAAATGAGGATTAGGTTGCTCATGATTTTAAGATCGTTGCTGTGGCAAGATACTACTTAATTATTGTGTTAAGGTATGCTTTTTCTCTATATGCTTTTGGGAGGTGAATGTGGAACTGTTGGGTGAGTCGCATCTGAAGTCTTGAAGTCAAATATCTGGAACAATTGGTGTTGACGTCTTGACTTGATTAAAGTGAGGCTCCTTGGTTTTGTTTTTTATAACGAGTTTAATGAAATACTATAGAGGTATGTGTTTTGAGAGTAGGAGTACTACTGTCACGTCTGAGGTAATGCACTCCTGTCAGTCTAGGGCAAGAGACTTTTGGAATCTTTGAATTCTTCAGTTGTTAGGGTGTCGGCATTTTTAATGAGGTTTCTAATTAACTACCTCAGCAGCAAGTTTAGTAGTAAATGAGGCAAAAGCATGTGTAAACTGCCCTCTTTGACAATTACTGAAGACTTTAACTTTCTAAGTATATACTGATGTTTACCAGTTTGAGTCTTAAGCTAAGATTCATTTCTCTCCAGTCCTTCGTAGTAATCGTAACAGGAGTTTAAAATCTGGGCATTATAAATACATAGTAGGAGGAGGAGTGGAAGAAGTTGAACACCTGTTCTAGAAGACTTTAATTGGTTGAAAAAACTTGAAAAGACTTACCTGTGTTAAGAGCACAGCTACTGTAATTCACATATGAAACGTACCTGAATGTAAGCTGAACTCTTGCGGTTTCATTAATATCTATGCTTTTCAGTTTGCAGTTTGATCCGGCACCACGTAGAGGTGAACCGCATGTTACTCGTCGCACCCCAGACTACTTCCTGTAAAGAGATTTTAGACCTGTACAGTATTGCCATGAACCATATGTTGACCTAAAGAAAATGGGAAGAGCAACAGTAACTCCAAAGTGTCAGAAAATATTTAACATTCAAACTTGTTTTCACATGGACCAAAAGACGTGCCATATTCAAATACAAAGCCTCTTGTCGTCAACAACTGTGACCACTTTAGAATGAACCAGTTCATTGCATGCTGAAGCAACATTGTTGGTCAAGAAACCAGTTTCTGGCATAGCGCTATTTGTAGTTACTTTTGCTTTCTCTGAGAGACTGCAAATAATAAGATGTAGACATTAACACCTCGTGAATACATTTAACTTTCCATTTAGCTATAGCTTTATTCAGCATGACTGTAGATAAGGGTAGCAGCAAACAATCATTGAAGCTTAAAGAACATTTTTAAAATAAGTACCAAGGCCTCATATTTGTTCTGAAACTGTTTGTTTGTTTTATTTTCAGGGAATACTGTTTAATTTAATTGTATTGATTTTTTTTTTGTCTGCACTCAGTTCCCTTTTCCACTCTTTGCCCTACCATATTGTCCCTTGTAATTGTCCAAGGATAGTGAATTACTTTGAACAGAACTGTTTTTTTCTGTAAAACAATGTTACTGCAGGACAGAGCTGCAGTGTTTTTCATAATAAACTTGTGAACTAAGTATGGAAAAACGTCAAATTCTAATTGCATCTCAGGTCAACTGTGGTTTAATAAACTAACATGTAGCTGGATGGGTTCTATAAACTTGCATAGAAATTTCCACCTTCAGTAACTAAAACTGAGGTGATTGGAGCGTGCTGGAAAACTCTGACCTTTTGAATTCTGTCCCAGGGAGGTGCCTGGTCATACGTTGTCATGCGGCTGAGAACAGAGCTCGCTTATTACTGACGTGTCACTCTCTTTCTTTTGCTCTACTGAAATATTCAAAAATGGAAGAATATAAGATCACTTGATTGATTGAGCATGGCTTTTTTTCAAGTGTAAATCTAAGTTGGAGTCATTTACTATGTAGGTGCTAATACTTAAAATCATTTTCTGAAAAACTAAGAATAAAACCAGTTTTCTAAATATTAAAGGAAATAACTTGAAATTTAGTACTACGTGTATTGCCCAAGCTTCCATTCTGAAAAACAGTGGTATGTGGTTTATGTTAACTTCTGTTACAATATTTCCTTTCTGCTAATTTGTTTCAGAATTTGAGTCCCCATTTGATTATTTTGTTCAAATCAGAAATTCCAATATTGTGCCGTCTTAAGGCTTGTGCTTGAGACTTACTGGGCGTATCTTAAAAAGACATACCTGGCTGTTGTTTTAATAGAGGACTCTTAATATTGTTTAAGAGACTTTAAATTCCTTGGGCGTAAGGTAGATTCTGCAACAACGTAGAGGATTTTTTTTTTTTTTTACACTGCTTGCTTCTAAGGCAAAGTACAGAAACTTTGCAAATTGGCAACTTACCTGGAGGCCCAATCCTAGACACACTTCCTGGGGCTCTCTTGCTTTTCTGCTGGAGGACTGCTTAATTCTCTGACTGGCAAAGAAAGTGCTGCATTTCACTAGGCATTACTTCATCCCTTTTCTGAAAGGCTCGAGTGGTTGCTGCTTTCTTCAGCAAAAATTCAGTCTTGTCCTGTAGGTTGGGTTCCAAATGGTTTCTGGAGAGTGCTCGGTCTTCTGCAGTTTGATCTCTTACAGGAAGAAGTGCATACTAAAAATAAGTGCATCTGAAGTGTCGTCTTTTAGTATATCGGGAACTTTTGCTTTGATCACTACTAAAAAAAACATAATCCTTTGCTGTAGAGAGAGTAGTTCACTTTAAATTCCTTTTGCATGCCATCCTCTGTAAATGTTTTTGTAGGTAGAACTTTGTGCCTTAATTGACACCATTCCTGCAAGAGTAATGACTTTGCCCTATTTTATCTTTTCCCTGTTACTTTAAGTGGTGTGACTCATCTCCTGCCCGGGGAGGGGGCAGTCCGTTCGTTCTGTTACTGTACACAAATGCAAGCAGTTGCTAAAGTCAATGGAAGATGTTGAAAGTCACTCCAGTTTTTGCACTTTCCCCCATAATTGCGCTGTGACTGGCTGTTAGGTTTCGTTGAGAATATCAAGTTGTGAACAAAAAGTTGTTATTCTGATGGAGATCGGCCACCAGCAGTACTAACCAGCTAAAAGCATGCTTGGAAGATTCAAGAGGAGAAAGAAAACTTCAAATGTAAATAATTCCTGTCTGATTTATTGGTAGCTGTTTGATTAGTTCACCTGAGCGAAACGTCCTTCACTTCAGACTGTGATGATGCTGACTGCAGAGAAAGGAGCACGATTAGGATCTGTATTTGTTTTGGGGATCAGTGTTGATGTTTCCTCCTTCACTGCAAAGACTGGTGAATTCCATGAAATGTAAAATAGGAGTAGCTGGAAATCCCATATTGTGGTAGTTCAGGTTTTTTTTAAGCAGGATAGTTAAACCCAGTGTTTAGTGAGGAGCGCTGACACTGGGGTTTAAATTGTTAGAAGGCAGTCATGAATGAAACTCGACATTTTTCTATGAACTGCTCTAAAAACTTCCTCTTTTTTCCTTCTGTCTCAGAATTTGGATAGAATCAGTAGACTCCTGCTGTTGCTGGGCAGATGGGGCAGGGTTTTGAGCTTTCCATACTGCGTTTTACTTAAGTCACATGTAATGATGTCCTGTCACTTAGCCATTTATCTGAATTTGTATATCAGACTGAAGTAAGCACCCTTCATTTGTGGAGACCTGTCCTTCTGAACAGACAAAATTACACTCCTACACAGGAAAACATTCAGTAGCTTTGTTTTTGAAAGAAAAAATGAGACTTGAAAAATGAGTTTTGAAGTGTATAGGTTTGCCAGGTTTTTACCCCTTCACACTTTGTACACCATTCTTCTGTCACCATCCTGTGCTCTATTCCCTCCTCCCACTGCCCGCTCTCTGCCCATTGCCTCCTGGCCAGCGGTCCCCGATGGCTGGGCTGCCCTGGTGGGCTTCTTCACAGAGCCCTGGAGAGCAGGGACGGTGGCTGCAGCAGCCCCTGCTCCATCGGTGACCAACAAGGCACGCTACCCGGGCAGATGGATGTTTTTTCCGAGGTAAACCCGGCGCACGTGTTTGTCGGCTCAGGCTTGTGTCAGATTGTTTCCAGCTGCTGACATTTGCATACCGGTTCGGTATCCCTGCTTCAAATGCTTGGGCAGCGTTACCTATTTTAGATCTTAGGCTAATAACCCCAGAAGGATATTTGATGCAGGGGCAAGTGAAGACAGACAGAGTTAGTTATCTAGTTAGTTATCTTGTTCTTCCCTGCGTGTCTAGGTGATAACAGAATAAATCCTGCCTTGGGAACAAGGTGCTGAATGGACGTACTGCTGATGAAAGCTCTGACATTTCATCTGCCTGTATTTCAGCCTGGTTAGTATCAAAAGTCCATTTGGAAACATTAGTAGAGAAAAGATTTCTGAGAGTTACAGATGCCTGCCAATCCATGTTTCCAGGTTCCATGTGAAGGTGTGGAGGTTTCTTTTGGGCTTATTTTTGGGTTTTGAGGGTTTTTTTTAGAATAGTAAACATAAAAATTTCAGTGTTCTAAGAAGTAGTTGTACATTAAGAGCCTGGGACAAAGCCTGCTCTGGCAGTTTAGAAATTCAGCCTGAATCTTAAAGGTTTTCCTCACATACAATACAAAACCAGAACTGTTACGCAAGCGCTAGGATTATTTTGGGTCTTTTTTTCATAGTTCAATAAACACATTCCTCTGTTTTTCTCCTCTCACCCCTTCATTTCCTTGGTAATACTGGAGCGCAGTTCCTGCTGTCGGAGGAGCCGTGACCTAAGGAGCAGGAGGGGGCTGAAGGATAAATGCACTTGTTCATTTGGGAAAAATGTAAGAAGAGGCAAGTGTGATCAAATCACAATTTTGAATTTCAAATGAAATGCTGCCCCAAATTCAATTAGTGGAAGGTGTGCCTGCAGGCTCACCACTTCCTTACGCACCCATCATGCATTCCTTATCACCTAATCTTTAATTGCTTCTTTTACCCGTATGCTGAGCGCTCATGGAAACTCAAGATAGGTTTTAGGGGGTTTTGCATAGGTTAAAGCAGTTTTACACAAGAGAAATGGCTTTGTAGTATTGAGTGGTTTTTGTAACCACACACGGTTTATATGAGCTTAGATTTTTGGAGCAAAATGTTTGCAAGCAATAGTTTTTGAAGTCTTGTAGAACGCATAGGGTGCCTTTTGTATGCTACTGTGATCACTACGTGGAGCGTTGGTTCTCTGGAAGTTCCAGGAGAAGGCTGGAAACAGGTAAAGTATTAAGTAAAAATGACACTGGACTGTAGAAATCTTTCAGAACCTGTGAATACGCTCCAAAAGCCCTGCAGAGTAAGCAGTTCATGAGTCAGCCTGCTGTGGTTTTTTAAAAAGTTATTTTGGTGCTCTAAGTCATTTGGCTGTACTCCTTTTGGATGAGAATAAAGGCAAGCTGCTCTCTTGAGCAAGGGACCAGAGTTCTTTGGCATATATACAGGGAAAAAAAGGCTGAAACAACACTTTTGGTTTTAAATTAAGCAGTGCTGCATGTTTCAGCATCTTAAAACCTGTGCTGTGGCTTAAAAGCTTTATTCTTTAAGATGGGTTGAACTACGGCTTCTCATCTGTTAATGATTCTATGGTGAACAGAACTGCTTTTGGATGAAGATTAAATTGATCGCTGCTGGTGTATAAAACAGTAATTACTAATAGTACCTAAATATTATATAGGTATAATTAGCCAACATATAAAACTAGGTTGGACCTAACATCTTTTAGAATAGGAGGGCACTATAGCACTGAAACAGGTTAACTGGCAAGGCTGCAGAATATCTAGGCTTGGAAATTTTCAGGACTGGGCTAGGAAAAGCCACGGCTGAGCTGGCATGGGTGCTAGTGCTGCTTCGGGTGGCAGAGAGGTCCCTTCCAGGTGACATTTCTGTGTTTAAACCAGGATCTTACTGGGTCATGGCACATGAGACTCGGGCTCAGTGGTGATCCTGTTAGTTCATTCATCAAACTGCTGTGAAGCTGTCAAGACTTTGGTTGTGGTTTGCAAAACATCAACTAAAAGTTCAGGGGGGGATTTTCCGATAGCTTCAAACCGGTATCGGTTCATTTGTTGTGACCTTGCCAATGTCTGTGTCATGCCACCTCAAGCCACCCTGGGACCGGTGAAGGAAGAGGAGCAGCATGATTAGGGCCTTTATTTTTCAGGAGCTTGAAAAAACACCCACCACGCCCCTGCCTAACGATAAAACTTGCTGTGAACACCCCTTCTTTATCATAGCAGTCAGCGCGGGATGGTCAGTGACCACTGCTCTCTTCTGCCTCATTTTACAAAGAAGAAGGGAGCCACTGGAGGAGCCTTGTCCAAGAGGATCCTACGGTGTTGATTCCACGCTTGACGCATTTTGCAGGCAGCTTTGCTCCTTTTCCACCACCGTGTTTGTCCTCGGGGAAGAAGAACGCAGCCCGCTGCTGCTGAAGCGGGGACCCCTCCCCAGGAGAGGGGTGCCACGGCTCCCTGGGAGGCTGCTCTCCTTTCTTCCCCTTCTCAGAGAAAGGCTGGGGATGGGTTCTCTGTTGTGTCTGGTCCTGAGTTTATCGAGCTTTAGCTCAGCCATCTCAAAATGTTACCGGACTGTCCCTTTCTGCCTGCGGTCTCTTTGAAAAATGCTTTGAATTAGCCTGACTTCTGAAACACGCTATATTTATTCCCACGGACTTTGAAACCTCAAAGCAACTCCTCTTTATCATCTGTGGCATCAGAATCTGCTTTTTGCCCTTTGAACAGCTCCAAGGTTGAAGACCAGCGCCGTGCGACCCCGTAAAGCTGACCCAGTTCACTTACTCTCAGGTTTGGTTATCAAGGATCTTGACGATTCTATACGTCGCCACTTAAAGTCGTTCTTGAGACTATTTAAAGCAAGTCCACTCTTTTTATTCCGCTCGTGGAGGACGGATGAGCGCATCTCTTCGGGGACGAGCCCTGCTGACCGCTTCCCCCCCTCCCTCCCGTCCCTCGCAGCGAGTCCCGGCGCCACCGCGTGGCTGTGCCACCCGTGTCCCCCGCCGTGACCGTGACCACGGCGACTGCGGGAGCCCAGCTTGGCTCCTTGGGAGCCGTCCGAACGAGCTCAAAGGGTGCCAGGGCACAACCGGTACCCCAAACCTCGTCTGTTTAAGTGGGTGGAGGGGGAGTGAGGATGAGGTTGGGAAGTAGATGCTGCAAATAGGCTTGAGGTAGGTGCGCCTCTATTTTTAACCTCCCCCCATTTTTAGTCTTCTAAACTATCTTGAATCCCTGTAGTTATGTAAGGGGAATGTGAGTGTTGTTAGAGGAAGAAACGCAAGCTGATCAAGAAAAAACCAAAGAGTTGGCGTCTGCCCGACAGGATTTGATTATGGAGTTTTGTCAGTCTGTCGGTGTGAATTGGGCTCTCATCCAAGCGGTGGGCGCTGCCACCCACCCTCTTGTGTTGCTGGGGTACAGCTTGGATGGAAAGCAACACTTTCTCAAGGATGCTCCTGTCGTACGAGTTTTGATGAAGTGGAAGTGCAATGATTGGCTTTTTCCAGAGATGTACTGAGAACAAGAATTTTCCTCTTCTGCTGCTGTGTTCTTGCAAGATTGCTTTAAACAACAGCGACACAGGCCTTTGAGCTCAGTGATGTCTTTCTACCATCTCTCTCACATGAATAATTCTGATGTCTTCTGTTTTTATGCTGAACCAGTCAGTTGAACCTTTTTTTTAAACTTGTTGATGTGGCTGTTTGCAAAAATGTTCCCCATCTTTTGTACTCCTGAAAAAAAAAACAGGAGAATTTTTGCAGCTCCCCTACATGTAGATTAGGTTCTTCAGATTCGATGGTCACACCTCGCTTTCCAGCAAATATTACCTGGCTCGCTCTGCTGGAGCAGCTGGGCTCTTGGGACCCTCGAGTCCAGCCTTGCTGGCCCCATCCCTGTGGTTCAGGGAATCCAGGCTGAGCTCTGTGAAGTTTCCCAACTTCTTGATGGAACAAAGTTGAGCTCTTGCAAGCCTGGTTCTCATTAGGCTTTGACAATCCCACGTCACGCTTGTGGTATTGAAAAACACTCAATCAGTGTGTTATCTCTATGGTCTCTAAATCACCACCAGCACCACAAAAAAAACCCCAACAAAACAGTTTCTCTGTAAAAGTGGAGAATGTGAGGTGTTTTGAGGGGTGGGAGGCAGAGTGATTTTTGCCTGAGAGAAAGAGCCAGGAAGAGAATCCGAGGTTGTGGAGCAGATGCAGTGCTGTGTCCGGGAGGCTGCTCCCTCATGTTTGGCGTGTTAAAATCCCCTTCCCCCTGCGGCTGCCTCGCTGCTCGGCTGGCTGCGCCCGCAGCCCAAGGGATGCTGCAAGTATGTAGGTCAGAGCTCTTCTGGATCGGGTACGTGTTAAATCAAGCTTGCGCTGATCTTGGTTGCTCCAGTCTTTTCAGGTATTTGCTTTAGAGTTCAGCTTCGTCCTTCCTCCTCTGGGTTCTCAGCAGTAAAAGGCCCTTAATTGTAATTTATCTGTGGCCGATACGTGGTGCGATTATCTTTACGGCTCAGGGTGGCAATGCCTGGGTTTAGGATTGCTTGCATTGCAATGATTACCTACGTGCGTAACGATTGAAACTGGGCCACCCATTTTTTGAAAAATCTTGTTCTTTGCCTTGCAGCTTTAGCGAAGGATGGGTCTTTTGTGTTACAAATACTGACTTACTCGCAGGACTTTGGCTATCGAGGCTGCAGCAGCTGCTTTTTCGCAACAGATAACAGAAAGCATCTGGACTAGCTGGGGAGGTTCATTGTAGGCTATGTAGGGCACAGTGGGAGGTGGCCGTCGTGTGATTATGGCATATCTGTGACAGCCATCTGCCACTTTTTTTGGGGTGTGGAGTGTTTTTGTTATTTTAACTTTCCCAGACTTCTAATTCAACAGCTAAATTCAAAGTCCACCCTGGACTGAATTTTCTCCTTTAGAAAGCTGTAGAGAGCTGTATCAAGTATAAAGCTCATCGACAGTATCGCTTTGAATTAAATTCATACACAGACCGTAATTAAGCATGGAACTTAGCTCTCTGCCTGTTCCTAGATTTTATTTGATTTGCCTTGTGTAGAGAGCAAACCCCATCCCCCCTCTGCTGAGCCTGATTTGCAGTCTGAGCGCTTGTGCTCCCTGATCACGAGCCAAATCAGAAACCCTGGTCTTTGGCAACATCAGGAAAGGGGATTTAGGATTTGCAGATGTGTTCTCCACAGACTACCTTCTGTCATTGTCTGATTCTCTAAAGCAAGGAGTTTTAATATAAATAATTAAAAAAAGAACATTTAAGGAAAATAAAGGCACCGTGTTTTCATTTTTTAGTGCAGTGAATGCTGTTCTCAGCATTGGAGGACAAGATGGAGTGACTGAGGAAGAAAGAGGTAAATGTGATGATGGTACAATAAAAAGGTCATGTTAGGCATAGTTTGGAGGCTTCACACATCTATATATGTGATATATATAAATTAAAAATATGATAATTAGGTCCTAATAAATGGTGAACAAACATCTTATCTGGTTACCAATACCAGGATCTCTGAGGAACCTCTGTTAGTGTCAAAGTCTGCTGTATAAGCATCACCTGACATCTTTGGATGGTCGCTCAGCTGTCGGGAACAGTTCCACTGAAGCCCATGTGACAGAAGCCTATAGTAACTCAGGCAGGAAGGGACCGCTGAGGTCCTCGGGACCCCACTCTGAATTTAGAGCCATCTTCAAAGTCAGATCAGATTGCTTAGAGTCATCTTCAGGTGTGCTGTAACTAACGAGCTGCTTGGCATCCTAAAGCCCATGAAACAAGATTCCCAAGTCAAGCAGTTGTCTCCAACAGTTCTTTGGAATTTATATAGAAACCTGTTTAAGTGATACGACCTGATGTAGAATAGCCTCACTGTCACCTGAGCTCTAAGAGGTTCTTCCTGGCTGAGAATCTGTATTTGAGGCTTCCACCTCTCTGGAGAGTCAGCCCTAACTGACAGACTATTTAATATCAAATACTTCTAATATTTGCGGTCTCACTGGTTATGTCACTCAGGTAGAAAATGAAGGAAAGAAAGACGACTTGATACTTGCATGGCTAGGCTACTGTCCTGAGCTGTGGACTCTGAGATGAGCAAAGCAACCTTTTGAACTGAGAACTTCTGAATCTTAGGAAAATTCTTTATGTTAGAAGGTATTTTCTAGTGGGTATGACTGTCATTTGTTCAATAAGGTGTGTAGTGCACAGCCTGGGATCTTCTCGGACCTCAAGGAAAGGGAAAGCTGTGACTTACGCTGTGCTTGTGCTCCACAGTGCAATGCTGTTGCAGGTTTCAGTCTGCTTACAGGTAGCCTGGCTATGTCTGCATTGAAGTGCTGTGAAAACATACTTTGGTTCTAAAAACATTTTTAATTAAGGTTTGAAGTAAAGCAAATTGTAATAGTCATGGGTTGTCACAGTGTAAATATCTTAACTGCTTAAAAGCCACTTTGCCATGGACAGCTGACAGAAAACCGCGCTCAACGGCACAGCGTGGAACGAGTACTGTGTGACGGCACAACGCAGCACCCTGGACACCTCACGGTTCCATTGGTGGACTGATACCCCAGTCTGCCTTCCTCACTGAGCAAAAACCTCCAGATCTCTCTTTTTCTGAAAACCTAATGCCTGTTGTTATACTTTTGACCATTCAGGAGACGTTACCAGTGCTGGAGTACACCGCTCAGGTGGCGTGGTTGTGCTAACGCAGCGCTGTTTTGGCTGCGTTTCAGTGGTTCCTACCTCCTGTCTGCTCTTTCAGCCTGGTGGCCCCTTGTGCAGCTGGTGTCTGGAGATGCTTTAATGGGCTCTGGCCATGGGCAGAGCTCTAACTGCCTGAAATTCCTAGTTGGATCCGGGGTAGATGTTCAGTGATTGCTAGTTAGACCTAAATCTGTTTCCAGCCCCATGAACTGTCCTGAACTGTTGCTCATGTATTTAAACTTGAGGACAGCAACCTGTTGTTGCAACAATTTGAAATTAGCCAGTCTTTCAGTGTAGTTTTTTAGTTAAAATGTTTTCTGCTGCCTCCTCCACGGAGTAGCCACTGAAGATCGTATTTCACAGTATTTCCATGCGAGACACTACCACAAGCAGCAGCAGCCTGACCCAACTCCCTGCTTCAGGTTCCCTTCGCAGGGGCTCCCACACCCCCGGGGCCTTAGGCCCTCTCCCCGTGGAACCCCGCTAGAAGGAAAACACTCAACGTGGGCTTTTTGTGACCAGTCTGGGTTACTCTCAAGTCCCGTTTTTAAGTACACACGATGACAGCCGTGCCCGTTGCCCAGTTGTTTCCCGAGGTCACCGGGCCGGCCTCCAGATACCACCGGCCGCCC